>NC_052357.1:40962785-40975965 GCF_009727055.1 Benincasa hispida
ATCTCTTTCCTCAGCAATAATCGGCAAGGCATACTGTGATAACTCTGTAAATTTCTGCTCATATTCTGCCACCGACATCGTTCCCTGTGTTAATATGAGGAACTCATCCCTTTTTGCATCCCGAAACAAGCTGGGGTAATACTTATCTTCAAAGGCCTTCCTGAACTCAGGCCATAACATCACATCTGTACTAGCTCGTCTGGCGAATATCACTTTCCAGCATTTCTCTACTCCTTTCTATAGTAAAAAGGTGGCTAATCCCACTTTTCTGTCCTCTGGATAACTCATAACTTTGAAACATTTTTCAACTACATCCAGCCACAACTCAGCTTCAGCTGGATCTGTTGTACCTTCAAATGTCACAGCCCCTAGGGCTTTAAACCTCTCAATACCATATTTCTTTTTTGGGTCGGCTCGTGTAGAGCCCATACTGGCTGCTAACCTCTGCACTATCCTGTCAAACATTGCATCTTCTAGCGCGAATCTGCCCTTGCTTGGGGAGTACTGGACTCTCCCTCAGACATCATTTCCTGACCCACTGGATCATTCACCTTCTTTTTGCCACCTGGCAGGTCCTCCCTAACCTCCAGGCCCTATTGGTAGGGTCAGTGTCCCTGCCACCTATCTGCTTACTCAGTCTGCCACGTTGCCTCGGCATTTCACTTAATACAATGTACACATGTTAGGGAATCACACTTAGGGACTTAGACTTATGCATAAACTTCCCTCTCATTCCCAAAACCTTATGCTCTGATACCAACTTGTCACACCCCCTCCCAGATTACCCTTTTATTCTGGAAGAGGATATGACCATGGTAGTTACTAGCCCTACTGCCAGCACTCACCACCCATGCCTTCTAATCTAAATACTAACCTATTCATCTGATTAATAATATATGCAAATAGCTAACTTCTCCTAAGATTCTACAAAGATTACATAAATACATGCATACAACCAAGACATTACTTTTATAGAAAAAAAATATTCACAGGTGGCCCAAACATTCCTACAGAAGCCCTAATCCCTCACAAAACTTGTGTACACAAACAGATCATCAACCGCTACCTGATGATTTAACTAGATCATCAACATGTGTACATAAACAGATCATCAACAGTCACAAAACAAAACATGTGTACATAAACAGAAGCCCGAGTCTTTCGGTGGCAAGCAGTAGAAGGATCAAACTTGAGGAAACTGACCGCTACCTGAAAAAGGAAAATATAGAAATTTTGTGAGCTAAAAGCTCAGTGAGTGACTATAGAATTGTAAAGCAACAAGCATAGCATCACTATAAACATGTAAATATGCCAATGAGTAAACTCAAGTAAATGTCTCTACATGTAGCTGTAAACCATTCTCAGACAACATTATTATTCCTAGTTGAGAACGAGTCTAAACGCACTAGCTCCTAAATGTTTATTACTGACCAAGAGACCCATACTTCGGTCTCTCATCCATAACTGCCTACGTGCACGTGGCCACACTAAGTACCATCATATTTTAGGTACTTCGGCTCAGATACCTTCTCAAATTTGTCCTTTAGTATCGAGCTACTATGATACCTTTTCATATGTCCTTCGGTATCAAATTGGCCAGATACCTTCTCAAATGTCCTTCGGTATCAAATTGGCCAGGTACCTTCTCAAATGTCCTTCGGTCCCTAATTGGTTAGATACCTTCTCAACGTCCTTTGGTGCCAAATGTGTATTTTGTAACATCAAATTAAGTTCCATTGCCTAGTATTTACACAAGAGCTGTTCCATTATCACTCATTTACATAAGAACTCATTCTCTCATAACCTTCCTCTAAGAAGCATATATCAAAATCAGAACATAGCTTTTGTAATGGTTACATGGTATACCTTGGCCTGTGCTACACACATACAAGCCGGGAAACATGCGTTAACTTATTCTCCAACCATTTTTTGCTTGAGGAAGTATAAATACATCATTAATGTCACCGTGCTTTACTTGATCATATATGCATGAGTATTAGAAATCTTAAGTTTACTTAGTCACTCACAGTTCATCAGGCTCTTATTAGTTTATACGCTTCGCCTAGCTCTTCTTTGCCTGAAAAGATATAATTCCCGATAAAACTACTTAGAATGCCTAATAAAATAATTCAAATAATTCATTTATTAAAGGAACTTCCATCAGTACAGACAACTTTACTAGCGAGATCCCCCTGAGCGAGGTCAGCGAGATCCCCTGAGCGATGCTAGCGAGATCCTCTAGAGCGATGCCAGTGAGATCCTCTAGAGCGATACCAACGAGATCCTCTAGAGCGAGATCAAGTTTTTCTGTGAAATTCTTAGCGATACTCACCTCAATTCCTAGCGAGATTTCCCCCTAGAGCGAGATCCTCATGCCTAAATCTCGCTATAATTCTCCACGATGAATTGCTTGTTTGTTCTTCACAAGCAACTATCTGCTTATGCACCAATTCTCTGTTATAACTTCAAAAATTCATAACTCAAAATCCAGAACTCTTTTCAAGAAACTTCCTTCTACAAACTTTTTTAAATTTGAGTTAACTTCCTTATCTTAAAATTTCAGCCAAGAATTCCTTATAGTTTTACTTGGAACTTCCAAACTTCACCTTGGGCCCTGATTAATCCGTGGTTCTGTCTCTTCTACAAATTCTCCAATTTTGTTCTTCTCCTCTTGAAATCTTCCTCCAGCAGGACAACCTTGAAAACTAGATTCTCCCAGCTTTCAAATGGCACTGAATTCGTTATATCTTCTCTTGTCAATTTCCGAAACCATGCTTTTGAAGTTTCACTTCCCCTTTTAATCTTTCTGCCACTTCTTGAATTTAAGGAGTAGATTGCCACATCACCCCTCACTTAGTGCCTCCAGCCAGACTAATGATCGAGTTTCTTTATTAAATATATTTTCCTTCCCTTCCTTCATAATCCCTATAAACAACATGAATTTCTACTTAAAAAATATGTAATATAACATCCCTTTGGCTCATGCTTATCTAAGGAACCTAAGTTCGGGGTTTACACTACACATATATTTCTTTGTCCATTGGATATAACCAATCAACAGTACGATGACCCTTCACAAATGGCTCGTAAGTACAACTAGGCCAATTTACCGTTTTGTCCCTATAGTTACATCTAACTCTTTAAGTACCACTGATTCTTCTATATGTCATAGTCTTACTATGAGTAAATCCTTCTCGGACCAAGAGAAAGTGTGGCGCCACATTGTTCAAGCCTCGGAATCAGCACTTAAGGGAGTAATTTATCTACTTACCCCTTCTTCAAGGAAGAAGTGAATTTCGTCTTGTGTAGTTGAGTTCCCAACTCCCCAATCAGACGAATTCCCAAAGTGGTAGGCTTAAGTCGGCGATTTGGCCACTTGCACCCATTCAAATCAAAGAACCGCCCTCATAGGTAGGAGTTCATAACTCACTCAGGATTAAGGTCATGTTACCTATGGTCATCCTAGGGAAATGAAAGTCTCTGTCATGAAGGACGTTATATAACTAGACTAAACATTTCGTGGTCCGGTCTTATACAAACTCCTTTATATAGAGCATCCTCGCTCCCATGTCTAATACATGAATGGTCAGGAACAAACCATTTGTAGTACTTTACATCACTTGTAACATCTACAAAGCGGGCCACACTTGCAATGTCACCAGGATAAGGTTTCCCTCCTTTATCCATATATCGCAGACCATTTAGATTATCACTTAAAGCACGATCCACTTGTATGTATCCACATACATGCTTAAGTTACAACGACAACCAGGGATCTTAGTTTATTGGTTTGTGGTTAATGCAACTAAAATATCTCATATTTCATAGACTAAATATCTCATATTATTACATCACAGAGGGTTTGTTCATACAGGTGTTTATAAACTACAGAACCCTACGAGATTTAGGACATCAACCCCAACAGAGCCAATAATGCAACCTTACTTTGTGCTTCTCCAGACTATTGCTCCTTCATTAAGAGTGAACACTGATCCTGATGTGGATTTCCTAGAATCCCTATCAGTTTGAAAATCATAGTCAATATATCCTATAAGGATCAAATCCTTAGCTCCATACACAAGCATGTAGTCCCTTGTTCTCCGAAGATACTTGAGGATGGTTTTAACTACTGTCCTGTTATCTAATCTTGAATTGGATTTGATGGGGTTGGTGCCCTAAATCTCATAGGGGCAAAACGGTAATTTTTGCCCAACTGTACTTACGAACAATTTGTGAAGGGTTATTGTATTGTTGACTGGTTATATCTAATGGACACAAAAATATATCTGTAGTACGAAGAGTACAGCTGTCGGTCTTTAGTGGAGTGTCCGACAATTAACGAATGGTGAATAATTTAATTAAAGAGTTTAATTAATTATTCACCGTTGAAGCTTCAAGTTACAAGTCCATAAGGTCCTCTCTATAGCTCAACAAGAATTAATAGGAATCAATTTTTGGATTAATTTGAATTGTTCAAATTAATTGAGGGAATTAATTATATGTGTATAAATAATTTAATTTAATTATATATAATATAATTACTATAATGTATTTGATACATTATAATATAAAATTTATTTGAGAGAAAATAAACATTTAAATATGATTCAAATATTAATTATGTGAATTAGATTCATATAATTAAATTTAACATAAATGGAATTTATATTAAATATCATTGTTAAGAGAATTAAATTTATATTTATATGTTATATTTGATATAACATATAGTTTAATATATATTATATGATAAAGTAGTTATCATATAAATATATATTAAAGTTTTTATTAAAATTATTTTATTTCATTTTTTTAAAAAAAAACTCTAAAAAATGTGATAGTGGGATTGTGGATTATGATCATCCTCCCATTTTGTTTTTTTTCACAGAAACATAACACAAAGAAAACATAGAATTGTTCTGAGATCTCTAAACAATCATCCTCCTCCTTTCTTCTCTCAAATCCCTCTTCCAAAATAAGTAGAACTCACTCCTCCTAGATTCTCATCTAAAGAATACAGAGGTTTCATTGTGGTGGTGTCCGTTTGGTTCGAGGGTTTTCTTCTTGAAGAATCAGTCTTCAAAGGTAAGGGTTTGTTCTGTATAATTATTTTTAGCATGTTGTTTTTTCCTTATTAAAGGCATAATTTACTTGTTTGTTTGCTGTAAAATTATTGTTCTGTAAATTTGGGATTTTGGGTTTTGATCTCGTTTCCGCTCAAGGGCCTTCAATGGTTCCTTCAATTGGTATCGAAGTGGGGTTTTTGGCCCAATGTTTCCAAAATTTCAGAATTAATTTTACAATTTCTGGTGGGATTTTGCATTATGTCTATTCATGTGATGATTGTGATGAATGTTGGTATTGCAATTATGGATGGTTTTCGGGATTGGCACTTTGTTTATTGCTTTGGATTTACAAAATTGTTTTGTAAGAGCCCATGCTTTGGGGCATAATTTTGCTATTGAGTCTGTACATTTAAGTTTTGAGTCGCTCGTGATGTTTCTGGTGCGATATGGTGAAAACGGGGCCAAAATCGGAGGCGTTTTGAAGAAGTTCAAAATTGTACAGTGGGCGACTGTACAGTAGCATCGTGATGGCGTGATGCAGCAGAAGAAGGTCATCTCCCTAGCGTCACGACGCTCCGAGATGGAGATGACGCGCGGTTTGGTTCTAGTTCTCACGTGATTCACGGTTTGTTGGTCCGTTCCGTTCGTGGGTTCTTCGGTTTGAGTTGGCTAGCGTTTCTTTTGGATCGGTTGCGTGGCTAGTTCAAAGCAGTCTCACTCGCGCGTTCTTGGTTCGAGTGATTCAAGGCCCAGTTCACCTATTTTGAACTAAATGACTTTTTTTCTTTATAATAGTTAGTTTTATTTTGTTTTAGGTGTCCAATCTAGGTTCATTAATTGCCTTTAAATTACGCATGTGATGTATGATTTAAAATTTTGTTTTTTTATGCCATAATGTATGCCTTATAGTATAAAATCCCACCATAGATTATGCATTTAATTTTATGATCATTTATATTATAAGTGTTATAATATATATAATTGCATGATTTAATTTTATAGCATGCTCATACATCATATACTATAAATGTTGTAATATATTATAAGAGTTATAATATAGTGTATGGATGTATGTGTAAATGTATGTTATTTTTTTATTTCATTGCTTTAGTATATAAATGTTATGTGTGTTAATAATGAAATGAAATTGCATGAAGCATGTCACCACTTTAGGATAATTTATTATTTTTATAATATTACCTAAGTATGCTTAACTTGCAATGTATAGTTTTAATTTATTTCTTTTGCTTATAATTAATATAACAAAATGAAATTAGAAATTAAAATCAATAAATCAGAATTACATGCAAATCTTAGGTTAAATTCATTTTTTAAAACATTTTTAAAATTTAAATCATATAGACCTAAGATCACATTTCTAATGAGATTAGAAATTTAGTTTAATCTTTTAATCGATTTAATAGGATTAAATTGATTCTTAATTCAAAGATTAACATTGTAACAAATGTATCTATAAGGGACTTTTTGTCTAAGGCTAGTTTTGTCTAGGCTAGGGTATTTAAGTTGACAGAAATGTAAGACCCCTACCTAGAAACTTACCTAGAAAGGCGAATTAGATAGATTTGTTACAAGCATGCAATTATTGGTTAACGTTTGTTAAAGTGTTTAATGAACCTTAACAAAAAAAAAATGTTTAACTATCCAAAGCAAATGTTCTTTTTTTTGACAAATTAAACAATCACTTAGTTAAAATCGGTAGCTAAATTTTCCTAAGTTAATTAATCTTAGGTAAAATGCTCAGTTTGAGAAAAATTGCGTATATGATACTTCATTTTATCCTCTTCATGTTTCTCCTTAAAAGTTCACAGCATGAGATTTATACTCGGCCTCGATGCACCTTGAGTGTCCTCCTACAGATGATTTTTATGTAGATCAATATCAAAGTGAATGGAGAGAGTGTTTATAGTAAGTGGGAGTGAGATATGTCACAACACATCCCTCGGTCTCTCTCATTAGTTTGAAGTAAAGTCTCATGCACGATCTCGTGGCACCTTGAGTTTCTCCCTACAAATGGCATTTTTGCATGACGAATTACTTTAGTTTTTGCCCTAATCGATTTTCCCCTATGGTTGGTTCATTGGGGCGAAACTCTAGAATCTAAAATGAGAGGTTACACTTACAAGAAATGTTAAGCGAGTTTAACAATTTCTGGACCGAACAATGGTGACTGATAGTTACAGTAACAAGGAGTTGTTTTGTCTATTGGTTGAGATTGTCTCATTTTAGTGAAGGGGCACCTGATCACCCTATGGTGGCTTTTGTCCTTTCTCACTGAAGCATCATTGCAAAATAGATGTCACTTAGGGTACATTAGATTATTTTTCTAAAATTGATGGTTTTTCTAAGTGGTTTAATGCAAATAGACTAATATAAATAATTTATATGGTTTCAGCAAATTTATTCATAATGACTTTCGCGACTCTTAATTTACTCGTCGCCGAAAAATTAACGGGCAATAATTACACGACTTGGAAAGATACAATCAACACTATACTAATCATTGATGACCTTTGTTTTTTCCTAATGGAGGAATTTCCTCCCATTCCAACTCCAAATGCTGCTCGAAATGTTTGAGAAGCATACGAGCGATGGACACGAGCAAATGAGAAGACTCGAGCACACATCTTGGCAAGCCTTTCTAAAATCTTGATCAAGAAGCATGAGCCCATGCTTATCGCTTGTGAGATCATGGAGTCCTTAAAAGGAATGTTCAGATAGCCACCCGCACAACTCAGGCACGACACTTCAAATACATCTTTAATGCCCGTATGTAAGAAGAGGCATTTGTTAGAGAACATGTTCTCAACATGATGGTTCACTTCAACATGGCGGAGATAAATGGGCTCATCATTGATGAAGCCAGTCAGGTTAGCTTCATCCTGGAAATTCTACCTGAATGTTTCTTGCAGTTTCGTAGTAATGTTGTTATGAATAGGATTGACTACAACCTAACCACCTTGGTGAACGAGCTATAGACCTTTCAATTCTTAATGAAAACTGAGGAATAGAAGGGTGAGACAAATGTTGCTTCATCCTCTAAGAAGTTCTTCAGAGGTTCAACCTCTGGGACGAAGTTTGTGCCTTTTTCTTCTGACTCCAAAAAGTGGAAGAAGAAGAATAGAGAAAAGGGGAAAGCTAACCCACTAGCTGCTGCCCAGAAGGGCAAGAAGGCCAAGATTGCAAAGGGAATATGTTTTCATTACAATCGGAGGGACATTGGAAGAGGAACTATCCCAAATACTTGGTAGAAAAGAAGAAGGCCAAGCAAGATAAGTTTGATTTACTTGTTTTGGAAACTTGTTTAGTGGAGAATGATGATTCGACCTGGATAATTGATTTAGGTGCCACTAACCATGTTTGTTCTTCATTTTAGGGAATTAGTTCCTGACGGCAACTAGAAGCTAGGGAATTGACGATGCGAATTGGAACTGGGCACGTTGTCTCATCTGTGGTAGTGGAAGGACTCCAACTAACTTTACAGAATAAATATATTTTACTTGAAAATGTATATGTTGCTTCTGGTTTGAAGAGGAACTTAATTTTTTGTAAAGTGTGTATTAGAACAATATTATTGTATTGAATTCTCTGTAAATAAAATTTTTATTTCAAAAAATGGTATTAATATTTGTTCTGATAAGTTAGAAAAAATCTTTATGTGCTAAGATCATTAGCAACTAAAACCCTCCCTAGCACTGAAATGTTTAAAACTACAGTAACTCAAAATAAAAGACTTAGAATTTCTCCTAAAGAAAATGCCCAACTTTGGCACCTGAGATTAGGACACATCAATCTCAATAGGATTGAGAGATTAGTAAAGAATGGACTTCTAAGTGATTTAGAAGAAAATACTTTACCTGTGTGTGAGTCATGCCTTGTAGACAAAATAACTAAAAGATTTTTTACTGGAAAAGATCATAGGGCAAAGAACCCTTAGAGCTAGTACATTTAGACCTCTGTGGTTCAATGAATGTAAAAGCAAGAAGAGAGTTTGAATATCCCATAACCTTTACTAATGATCATTCAAGGTATGAGTATGTTTATTTAATGCAACATAAGTCTGAATCACTTGAAAGTTCAAAGAGTTCAAGGTCGAAGTTGAAAATACATTAAATAGAACAATTAAAACATTTCGATTTGATTGAGGTGGAGAGTTTTTGGATCTTACATTCCATAACTATTTGATAGAACATGGAATAGTATTCCAACTCTCAGCACCTGGTACACCTTAGCAGAATGGTATATCAGAAAGAAGAAATCGAACCTTGTTGGACATGGTTCGGTCTATGATGAGTTATGCTTCCT
Source organism: Benincasa hispida (assembly GCF_009727055.1). Classification (NCBI taxonomy): domain Eukaryota; kingdom Viridiplantae; phylum Streptophyta; class Magnoliopsida; order Cucurbitales; family Cucurbitaceae; genus Benincasa; species Benincasa hispida. The sequence continues at coordinate 40,972,175 of NC_052357.1, forward strand.
TACCTGATTCGTTTTGGGGTTTTGCAGTACAGACTGCAATGTATATATTGAACTGTGTTCCATTCAAGAGTGTTACGAGTACAAGTGGATTATGTCTTAAGTGATAACCAAAATGGTCTGTAGTATATGGATATAGGAGGGAAACCTTATCTTGGTAATGCTACGGATGCGGCCTGCTTTATAGAATAGTTACAAGTGTTGCGACTTGCTACAGATGGCCTGATCCTGATCATTCATGTGGGAACATGCGAGCGGGGGCGTCCTATACAAAGAGTTTGTATAAGACCTGACCACGAAGTGTTAAAGTCTCATTATATATCCGTTCATGACAGAAACTTCACTTCACTAGGATGACCATAGGTAACATGATCTCAATCTTGAGTGAGTTGGGAACTCCTGCCTTTGAAGGCAGTCCTTTGATTTGCATGGGTGCGAGTGGCCAGGTCGCCGACTCAAACCTACCACTTTGGGGATTCTTCTGACTTGAGAGCTGGGAACTCAGCTACATAAGATAGAATTCACTCTTTCCTCGAAGCAGGGGTAAGTAGATAGATTACTCCCTTAAGGGCTGATCCCAAGGCTTGAACGATGTGGGGCCACACACCTTCTCATGCCTCGAGAGGTGTCCACACATAGTAGGACTATGTTGTATTGTTCATTAGAGGAATCAGTGGTACTTAAGAAGTTAAATATAACTACAGGGCAAAATGGTAAATTGGCCCAACTATACTTACAAGCATTTGTGAAAGGTTATTGTATTGTTGATTGGTTATATCCAATGGACACAGAAATATATCTGTGGTAAGAAGAGTTCGGCTGTCGGTCTATAGTGGAATGTCTGACAGTTAATGGATGGTGGATCTTATGGCTAAAGAGTTTAGTTAGTTATTCACGTACCATTGGAGCTTCGAGCTATAAGTCCATAAAGTCCCCTTGGTAGCTCAATGGATTCAAGTTGGGAATCAGTTTTTGGGTCAGGTTGAAATGTTCAAATTGACAAGAGGGAGTTTGATTATATATGATATGATTGAACTGGTTAATAATATATGATATGATTGACTTTATGTATGAAATACACTAATTGGAGAAAATGGATATAAATATGATTTATATCTTGTGGAGGAGAAAACACTATGGTTTATATATGATATTAAACTATAGGTTGATGAATATAATATGATTATATTTATTATTTTTAATTGGAAAATTATGGGATAATTGTGCCGGCGTTTTCTCCGTAACCGTGTGATAGTGGGAGGTTTCATTTAGTTTTTGTAACTGAAGAATAAAATGAAAATCGTTTTCATTTTGCAAAGAGATCACATAATTTGCTCATGAGTTGTATATAGCCTATCACATAGCAAACCAAGAGACTACACGATAGCTCAACGTTGCTACACGATCGTATACACGTGCGCCTCTTTCAAAATGATCACATAAGTTTTTCTAAACGATCGTCCAGCGCCCGAGCGTTTACTAAACGATCTTCTATACGATCGTAGCCTATTTACTACACGATCGTGTACTTTCTTCTAAATGATCAAGCATCGTCTATACGATAGACTCAGACTTCTCCCACTTGCTTGGTCATTGTATACAATCTTCAATTCCTCCTTTCCTCTACCAAATCCAACAGAGCCCACACTTCTGGATTCTCACACCGAGAATACCAAGGGTTCTAAGTGGTGGTGTCATCCCCATTCTTGTTTTTGCTTGGAGGCTATTCGTGGGTAGACGACCAGTGTTTTGGTGAATGATTGCGTGGACGTTCCAGCGAGGGCGAGAGGAGTAGTACTTTTGGAGAGAGCGAGATTTCAGTGAAGAAAGGTTCTTCAACTGGTACGTATTTCTTGTTCTCTTGTTTTTTAGTTTGAAAGCATGCCGGTAATTTGTAGTTTCTTGCATATGTATTTTGGTAGATTGTAAATGTGGTAATTCTATCACAATGTATTTGGAATGATCCGCTTATACTCAGAGGTACTCTTATATAAGAGTTCCTTCAATTTGTATCAGAGCCAAGTTGTTTTGATATTCCAAATTCATTAATGCAAAGAATTGTATTTACTTTTTCGGTGGGTAAAAACATGTCTGCTCTCTGTTTAAGCATTAAATAGTTTGTGGATGTGGGTTTAATAGAGTTTCTGGGATGAAGCCTCTGGATTGTTTAAATTCTTTTACATTTTGAAGTTAATTGTAAGGGTCCCCGTGTTTTTGGGCATATTAACTGATATCGAGTCTGTAATTTCAAAGAGTTTGAGTCTGTGCGTTGTTCGTGAAGAAGTTTCATAGCAAAGGCTACTGTTCTTCAAGGATGAAGACAACCAAGCGTTGGTCGGGTCGTGTAAACGATGGGGTAGACAATTGTTGAGTATTGAATACTCGGGAGTAGGTTAACATGTGCGCACTAGACGATCATGTAGCTTAGCAAGCTTCATCGCTTAGTTACTGAATACACGATCGCGGAATAAATCGTTTACTTAGCGCTTGTTAAGTGATCATCTAGACAATCGGGCTATGTAGCTACGTTGTCGTCTAAACGATCGTTTAGCATCCACGTGTTTTTGTCTTGTGCGCTAAATGATCGTATACCTGGACGCGTTTACTAACCGATGGGGAGCTTCGCCCGGCAGTTCAAGACCCAGTTTGTCTGTGAACCGGCTTGCTCGATGGAAAATGTAATAGATAGAGTTTTTTCTTTTCGGTTTTAAGGTGGTCCATCTGGGTCCATTAATCTGTGTGAATATACATAGGATGTTTGTTTAATTTATATGCCATATAGAAGAAATCCCACCTTAGGTTATGCATTGGTCATGCATCATCTCTTTATTATAAGTGTTATGATTTAGAGAAGCATGATTTAAATTACGTAAGAGCATGCTCATGCATCATATAATATAAGAGTTATATTTGTGCATACATACAACATTGACATGCATCATCTTTATATTATAAGTGTTATAGTATAAGGGTGTATGGAGCATGTGTTCTTGGTTCGTTACTAGTATATAAAAGTTATGTATAGTAATGACCGGACATTGCATGAAGCATGACACATAGGTTAATTTTATAAGTGTTAAAAACTTTGTTGTGTGGCAATGTGGTTTTAGTTGTTTCTTTTATAAAGGTTATAAGGAAATTAGAACTAAAATCTATAAGGAAGACATGCATGCCAACTTAGGTTTAAATAATGGTTTTAAAAATGTTTTAAAACTTGGTGGAGATAGACCAAAGATCACGGTTCTAATATGATTAGCAACCTTAAGCTTTAATCTTTTAATCAGTTTAATGGGATTAAATTGATTAATGAAAGGTTAAAGTGTAGCAAATCTCTCTATAAGGGACATTTTGTCTAAGGCGGGTTCTGTCTAGGCTGGGGTATTTAAAGTGACGAAAACGGAACACCCCTACAATCTACCTGGAAAGGTGAATTAGATAGATTTGATGCATGCATACAAGGTAAGGATAGTCCATTAAAGAGTTTAATGTGGCTACTTGAACTTGTTTAATTTCAAAGACAAAAGTTGTTTTTGAGCAGACTAAATGACTTAGACTAAAATCAGTAGTCGGATTGTCTAGGTTAATGAACCCCTAGGTAGAACATTTAGTGGGAGGTACTTGGGCATCTGATGCTTCATTTAAACCTCTTGCGTTTCTCCCTTTATTGTCCACACCGTGAGATCTATCCTCGGCCTCCTGGCACCCTAGGAGTGTCCCCCTAAAGGATGGTGTTTGGGTAGGTCAATATCAAGTGGATGGAGAGAATGTTCATAGTAAGTGGGAGCAGAAAGTGC
>NC_052357.1:40975985-41024073 GCF_009727055.1 Benincasa hispida
ATCCCATGGTCTCTCTCGTTAGGTTGAATAAAGTTTTTGTGCATCGCCTCGAGGCACCCTGGGAGTGTCCTCCTATAGGATGGTAGTTTTGCATGTTTCTTTATTTGATCTCCTGTATAGGATAAGGTTACTTAGTCTCTTGTCCTAATCTTCTTTTTTCCTACGGTGGGCGCATTAGAGCGGGACTCTGGGGCTGAAAACGAGCGGTTACACTTACGCAAAATTGTTAAGGATTAATAGTTCTAGACTGAACAAATGGTGACTGTTAGGTGTAGTTTCAAGAGTTGGTTCTGCCTAATAGTTGAGAGTGTCTCATCCTAATGAAGAGCATTTGATCATCCCACAGGTGACGTTTGTCCTGCCTCGCTGGGGCATCATTACAAAATAGAAGTCTTATCACTTAGGGTACTTGGAAACTGTTTCGCTAAAAGTAATTAGTGTTAAAATGTGGTTTAGCAAAAGACTTATAAAAGTTTGTTCATTTTTCAGCAACAATTTTAAAAAATGGCTACAGCCACAATTGCTTTGCTAAGCACCGATAAATTAACTAGCGACAATTATGCTAGTTGGAAACATATGATCACGACAATACTAATCATCGAGGATCTTATGGGAAAGATACAAATAATTGTGTGCTTCATTTCACATCACAAAATATCTTAACAGTATCTAATCCAATATTTTTATTCAGGTTTTCTTCCATCTAAGAGAAGCAATATAGATGTGGCTTTCGGAGGGGCTCTTATGGATAAGATGCCCATCAAAGCAAGTCAACTCATATCTACTATGGCGGAGAACTCTCAGAATTTTGGGACAAGGACTCTCAATCACACTGTTACTCAATCCAGTGAAGTAAGTGAGCTAAGATCACAAGTATTGATAACGGGCAGAAATGCACGTTATTACAACGCAAAGATATAAAACAATGTAGGATTGTGACGGTAAAAATATATAAAATCGTGTCCAAAAGCATTAAGTTCAGAACATTGCGATTGCATGCGTCCATTACATTAAAACAGCTAATTTATGTATTTTGTGCAGAAAAATGTGTTGGTGCAAGGCAGAGTTACGATCCAAGAAATTCAGCGTTTGAGCGCATTAAAAGATTGCAATCACGAGGCTATGCGATTGTATGCGTTCGCGAAGATCTGCTCAAGAAGGTGGCCGCATAGAGCCGACGCATTAAGGTAAAAGCTTAATAAATCATAATGGGATAGAAAGCTGATGATGGTAGAGTCCGAATTTAGTTGACAAGCTGTTAACGACACACTGTAGTAAGTACACTCAACTTTTCGGTGACAATTAATCGACGCATTAGACAGAGAATTAATGACATCCCATCAGTGCAATCATTTGAGAGAAAAAGCTCTTCACCTTGAAGCTTTATAAATACCGAAAGCCACCTTCGTTAAAGGAGTTCGATTCTATTCTAGCTGAGCCATATAGAGAGTTCACCTTACAGAAGATACTTAGCCGTTGTTCATAGTTTTCTTACACTTAAAAGGCGAAAGCGAGAGAAGAGAGAAAACGCAGGAAGATCATTCCTGGTCAGCTCAAGAGAGTGTCAGGAAGCGTTGAGAACGGGGAGAGGGCCGACTCTTACAAAAGCAAGAATATTCTTTGGGCAGAGTAGAGAAAGGCAGTGTAAAAGCCTTGGGAAGCAAGAAATTGCTACCCGACTCCCTATCTTTATTTCCCATTGTCATTCTGTATTTTGATTTCATTTATAGAATGGAACTTGCATCTCTACATCTGTTCACTCTCTTTACATTATGCATGAGTAACTAAACTTTCGAATGGGTTGAGAAGTACTTAGCTAGCATGACCTAAGATCTTCATCGTATGCGATCATTTTGTCTTATGTTGCGTCCATCACCCCTTTAGAGCTACTCGAGAGAGAGTCTAAAGAAAGAACCTAGACTTGAGAGAGCTAGGTTAGAATCTAAACTTGAGAAAGCAAGATTAGATCCACATAAGCAAGAGATAGAGACTTAGAGATAAGCTCTGTTTGCTAACATGCATCACATGCACCCTAGAAATAGGTTATGGTAATATGCGATTGCCTTGTGTATGTATGTGTCATTCATCATCGCATAGACAAGAATAGAGGCTTAGACATAAGTCCTATAGACATCATCGCATACATCACATGTATTCTAAAACTAGGAGCTATAGCATTTGCATTGAGAGATGACTTTCTGTTGTATGTATGTAGCATGATCGCATAACGTGAACGCAATCTTAGAAAGTGTTAGCTAAAACCCTTCTCAACCCGTTCCCCCGCATACTCATTGTCACTTTCGTTGTTATTAACTATTTTCTCAATTCCACCGCATAGAACCTATACCTTAAACAACATACCAATCAACGCATTGTTTTATTTGTCATCGTAAGTTATCAGAAATCACCGTCGCATATTGTCTCCATAGTCTCTGTGTTCGACCCTGGGCTTAGCAGGCAACCTAATAGAATTTATACTTGGATTTTTCTAGGAAAACTTGCATGCACAACGCATACTCCACCATCGCAATATACACCATTATTTCATTGCATTAACAACGCATCAAGTATTTAACCTCGTTTCTCTTTTTACTCAGGTTGCTCAGGGAGATCTTCCTCAAAATTCACAACATGCGGAGCGTGTGGACTAGCCGAGCATACTTCTGAACCTTGCCCATAAGCTCAAGTAAATGCCATTGGAGGATTTTAGAGAAAATATGCCCCCACAAGCAAACGTATAACCAAGAATGGAGAGATCATCCCAATTTCAAATGGGGATCTTAAGGGCATTATGAGAACTGGAACCAATCATCATCTTCAACCTCCTCAATTATGTCTTTAGAGGACATTGTGAAGACCCTTGCTGACCATTCCTTAAAATTTCAACAGGAACTCCATCAATTGCAAAAAGACAACATCCAACTCCAAGAAGAAACCAAACTTTTTCAATAGGACACCAAATCCTTTCAACAAGAGACTAGACAAGGCTTCTCAAACTTGGGCACTCAAATCACTCAGCTTGCAACTATGGTAAGCAAACTAGAGAGTAATCATCCGGAAAGCTCCCCACTCAACCGGAGCATGCAAATGTAAGTGCAATAACTCTTAGAAGTGGGAAGGAAACTCCTTCTTCCTCTCAAGAAGCTAGCCCAGTTCAATCATCCCCCAAGAAGCCAGAAAAGAAAAATGAGCATGAAAACAAGGTAAATGAATCTAAGGAAGCTCCCATCTTTCCAGAGGTACGTAATTACTCTCCCCCTAAGGTAAAACCGTATGTACCTAAGGCAGCCTTCCCTAGTAGACTAGCAAAGCCTAAAGGAGAAGAAGCCGATTTAGAACTTATTGAAATGTTAAAAAATGTACAGATCAATATCCCTTTATTTACTGCCATACAAAAAATTCCTAGATATGCAAAATTTTTGAAAGATTTGTGTACAAAGAAAAGAAAAGGGGAAGAAGATGAGAGAGTTACAATTAGTAAAAACGTATCAGCTTTATTAAAAAAGGACATGCCTCAGAAATGTAGAGATCTTGGAATGTTATACTTTACCTTGTAAAATAGGAGAAAGGATTATTACTCATGCCATACTAGACCTAGGTGTATCAATAAATGTCATGCCTTTTCGTATTTATGAAGACCTTAAATTGAATGGCCTGCAAAAAACTAATGTTTGCATACAATTAGCCGATAGGTCATACATCAACCGTTAGACATAATAGAGGATGTCTTTTTAAGAGTTGGCGAATTAATCTTTCCAGTTGATTTTTACATTTGTGAAAATGGATGAACCTTACATTTCTACTTCTTTTAATATTTTGCTAGGAAGACCCTTCATGAAAATCGCAAAAACTAGAATCGATGTAGATAAAGGGTCTTTGTCAGTAGAATTTGATGGAGAAGTAAAATCATTCAACATTTATGATGCCATGAAATTTTCAGAAGAGTATTTGTCTCTTTGCTCCATTGATACGGATGATGAAATAGATGATATTGTTGATTCCATGTTATATGAAAATTTTAATTGTTTGACAGTTCCTTCTATAGATTATTACTTTGATTGAGTTTCCATAGTTCTTCTCATGCATCTCTTAATTTTTGTGATCATAATAATTCAAACAAAAAGCATGTTTCAAATTTCTCTCTTGAAATTTGTAAAAACGATGAATATTCTTCAAAGATATTGAGTTCAAGGATTTAAATAAGTTTGACATGAATAAAGATTCTTCTAAAGAAACAATTTATAATTCTTTGAATAGTGTTTGTGTAGAAGAAAAACCTTCAACTCATGATTCCAATTCTAAATTTGTTTGTAATAATAATAATAATAATAATAATAATAATAATAATAATAATAATAATAATAATAATAATAATAATAATAATAATAATAATAATAAAATGATAATGATGATGATGATGATGATGATGATGATGATGATGATGATCATAATAATAATAATGATCAGAATAATCATAATAATAATAATCATTATAATAATCATAATAATAATAATGATAATCATAATAATAATAATAATAATAATAATAATGATAATCATAATGATAATAATAATGATGATAATAATAATAATTATGATAATCATAGTAATAATGATGATAATAATAATAATAATAACCATAATAATAATAATAATCATAATAATCATAATAATAATCATAACAATGATGATCATATAATCATCATAATAATCATAATAATCATCATGATAATCATAATAATAATAACCTTTTAAATTTGGTATCAGATCCTAGTTTTTTACCGGTAGAATGTGTTAGTTCAAGTGCATTAGCATGAAATTGTCATTAAGTCTTTGTCTTAATAAAATTCTAATTATCCTTTGTGGTAATAATCAAGTTCGCTGGTTAATTCTATTGAATAGCACTTTGGTAAGCTTTGTGTTCCCAGCAGTAGAATCATAAGACCGTTGGTAAGCTCGGTGTTTCATTGTTGTAGAATTTTCAGCATCCTGATTATTCGTCATAATAGATAATAGCAGTTAGTATTCTTGTTTTGTCATTTGAAGATACACAATTATCGCACCATCATTTTAAATTGCTAGTGAAACTGGAAATTAGCATTTGAGCAATTTGGTGATCTGTATTTTGGTGTATTTTGTAAGCATTGACTGCTAAGGTCATTTCATGCATTAAATTTAGAATTTGATGTTCAGTCATGCCATCTATATTTCATTCATAGATGCCATTTCCTGTATATTGAGCTTGGGTTAATTGATGTCTCTCTTCGTATTGCATGTTAGGGAGAGATGATCTGGAATAATAGTTTCTAAATTTTGGATACATAGAATTTGTTATCTTTTGAAGAGTGAGGTTATGAAATTGTTCTTCCAAGTTATTTTGTAAGTCATCAGGATCATCTTTTATTTCATGTATGTCAGAATGATTTTGACTAGAAGTTTCATTTATAGTATTAATTTTTGATGTTGATGTATTAAATTCTTTTGTGGAATTTAAATTCATATTTTGTAATTGAAGGTTAATTTTGTCTAAAATATTATGGATATTTGTAATACATAGTAGAAAAAGAGAAAAAATCTAAAAATATATTACATCTTTAAAATATTTGCTAATATGGATGAGTTGACTAGTCAATCTTTGATTTTTTTTTAATTTCCAATTTTGCCATCCTTGTCTTATCTTGTTGTACACATTTTTTTTATTCTTTTTATTTTCTTTATTTTCTTCGATTTTTGCTTCTTTCCTCACTTTTTTCATTTTATTTTATTTCTTAGTTTTTGCTTCTTTTTTTATTTTTTATTTTATTTTGTTCTTTCTTTTATCCGATTTTTGCTTCTTTTCTTTATTTTTTTATTTTCTTCCATTTTCTTCCATTTCCTTCTCTTTTTTTTATTTTTTTAATTTTCTTTTCTTTCTTTGATTTTTGCTTATTCCTTTTTTATTTTTATTTTCTTTCTTCAGTTCTTGCTAATTCCTTTTTTTATTTTTATTTTCTTCCCTTTCTCTGATTTTTGCTTATTTCCTTATTTTTTTTATTATTTTATTTTATTTTCTTTCTCCGATTTTTTGCTTCTTCCCTTTCTTTTTCTTTTTTAATTTTTCTTTCATTTGTCCGGTTTTTACTTTCTTTTTTCTATTTAATTTTCTTTCTTTCTTTTTTTTTTTTTCCAGTTTTTGCTTCCTCTCTTTCTCTTATTTTTAAAATTTTTCTTTCCTTTATTTGAATCTTTTCTTCTTCCCTTTTTTTTCACAAGAATTATGAGGCCGAGTTCTATATGCATGACTTGAAAGTACTCAATTCATAAGTGACTTAACACCAACCAAAGCCAATCATTAAGTTTGATTATTATACAAACAATAAAGTCTATCAGTGATAACCACTAATATTTTCTATCATTGATAGCTTAATCTTTAATTATATTTTCATAGTTAATAGCCACTTATAGAAATCTATCATTGATAGCCAACTTAGTGAATTTAATTAATAAAGTTGAATCTTGAACTAAAATATAAGTGGAATGCCTAGAAAGCTATTACTAATAGCATGTTTATTAGTGATAAAAGCTAATCATTGAAAAGAAAAGGGACTTACAAATGTTTGGGAAGGATAGAAAGGGGCAAAAGGTGTTCGATGGCTATGATTGATAGAAGCTACTACTGATAGCATGTTACCAATGATAGAAGCTAATACTAATAGCATGTTATTGATGATAGAAGCTATCCGATAACACGTTATCGGTGATAGAAACTACCATTGATAGCACGTTATGGTGATAGAGAACTATCACTGATAGCATGATAGCATGATATCAATGAGATCATTGATAGCATCTTATTAGTGATGTTATCAGTGAAAGAAGCTCATCACTGATAACCACAATGTGGTAATGTTAGCGATATTGGTGATAAAACTTAGGTTATATCTATATATCGAGTTTTTTTCAAAGGTGATAACCAGTTGTAGAAGTCTATCATTGATAGCCTTAAGTGTTAATATTTCAAGGTTGATTTTTAATTGATGAAAGTCTATCAGTTGTAAATGACTGATAGCTGCTATCGGTGATAGCCATGATAAAAGATTATGGTGATAACTACCATGGTAATCAAAGTTTGTTGGTCTTCTTTCAAAGTTGATCACTATTTATAAATCAATCATTAATAGCTACTGAAACCTTAAGTAGTAATATTTCAACGTTGATTCCAATTGATGAAAGTGAATCAATGATAGCTACTAATAATTGATAGCAAATTAAAAGCTAATATTTCAAGATTGTATTAATTTTTCTCAATTTGAAAGTTATCGCTGATAGCAACTAATCATCGATAGCCATTGATAGAAGCCATCAGCGATAGCAGCTGATAGCAAACTATCAGTGTTATCACTGATAGTTGCTATCAGTGGTTATCACTGATAGCTGCTATCAGTGATAGCTTTTAATTTGAGAAATCGGGAAGAAGCGAACAAAATGGTGACTAGCATGGGTTTTTTAGTCTTTTACCATTTTTGATCTATATATGCAATTATTTATCTTGTACTACATATTCATTATTTTTGGGCTTGAATCTATTTATGCAACTAGCCCATAAATAGATTCTTTACTTGAAAAAATTAATTAATTTTAAATCTTTATTTGATATTTTCAAAAGTTTAACATGGTTTTGTCTTATCGATTAGTTGAAGTTGTGATTTTTATAGGGTAATGTGAGATTCAAGTTTTGGATTCCATTCTTTTCTACTTGGTTGGATATTGTTACTGTAAACTTTTATTAGAATAATTATTCTGTAATTGTATATTTTTGATATCTTTTAATGTCGATATTTTTGTTCCAATTTCAGGTTCATTTATCATCTTGAAAGGTGAAGCTATTACTTCTTGATCATTATTATTTTGAAATTTAATTTCTTCTAAGGGAGGATGTGGAGAAGTTATGCATCTTTTAGGATTTATAGTTTCCCATGTGGGAGAAGAGGTATTAGTATTAATAGTTTGATATGAGGGAGATGTAAGGTTTTGATAATAGGTTCTATATTTCATCCAATGGAAGAAATATATATTTAACTTAAGTTTTTTCATTGTTTCGTAATATTCATCACGAATCTCACTTTGTTTAGTTTTGGTAAAGGATTCAAAAAATTTATTCCTTAAGAGTTTATTTTTGTCAGACCAAAACTCTTTATCTAATTCTATTTTGTTAATCGTAAAGGGTTTGAAAATAACATTTAATTGGTTAATGTTTTGCATATCAGAATGAGTTGGGGATAAGGTTGATTCCTTATCTTTTGTATAAAAAGATTGTGGTATTATATTATCAAACCGTACTCGTTGAAGATTTATAGAAGTATTTGGTTGAGGGGGTTCATACGTAGTAGAAAATCTAGGAGGTTCATATGTAGTAGAAAATCTAGGAAGTTCATATCTTGAAGATTGAAACTGTATTTCTACACTTCCATCTTCATCAATAATACATTTTAATTTTGGATCTTCAATTGAAGGTTTAAAAGTGTCTTCTAAATTCCATCTAGGATTATGAGTAATTTGATTCCAAGATAACATTTTTTGAGTAAAAGTATTTGAGTATTCCGTATTGGCTTCCATTAGAAGGGTTTAGTCTTTGGGAGAAGTCTTAAGAGCTTTGGGGGATAAATTTGTATGCGTTAGTTTATAATGTATCTGAAATATTCCTACAATAGATTTAGTTTGTGGTTCCCAATCTATGTTTTGAATTTTAATATCAATCATTAAAGATCTAAGTATATTAGGATTACTTAATGAAACTGAAAAAGTTTGGATAACAATTGAAATAGACTGGCATTCGTTCTAAATTTGATTCGACTATAGAAAGTATTGAGTTTGAAAAGTTTCTATGTCTTTTATCACATAACAGTAATAGAATTGGAGTATTTAATCCTATTCTTTAAAGTGGTTTTTATGGCAATTTGGACTAATCCTATATGAAGAAATTTATATTTTTCTTGGTGTTGAATAATTGATTGTCTTGAAAATAAACAAAGAGTTTCTTAGAGTTTATCGATTGGGACTAATTGTTCTGTGGTTTTGATTCTATAATGTTGAAGAAAATCAAAATTTCCTATTTGATAGATTGTTTTAATATCTACTTTTGGTATATTCCAATTATGGAGGGTTTTCTCTATTTTTTCTATTTCAAGATCTTGACTATTCACTATGGAGGATTAAGAATCATTTGAATAATCTTCAATTAGATTTGAGTTTTTTGTAATATGGGCTTTAGAGAGCATTTTTCCAATTATCTTAGACATTAAAATTTTTTTAAGGCTTAAAGTCTTATTAAAATTTGAATTATCTATTATGACGAATAATCAGGATGCTGAAAATTCTACAACACTGGAACACCGAGCTTACCAACGGTCTTACGATTCTACTACCAGGAACACAAGGCTTACCAAAGCGCTATTCAATAAAATTAACTAGTGAACTTGATTATTACCACAAAGGATAATTATAATGTTATTAAGACAAAGACTTAATGACAATTTAATGCTAATGTAATTGGACTAACACACTCTACGGGTAAAAAACTAGGCTCTGATACCATTAATTGTTTGCATGAAGCATGGAAGAAATGAAATAAATAGACACGTGATGTGTGTGTGGCATGAAGATTATGGAGTAAATGGTGTTGGTGGAAGGATGCATGGATGACACGTGGCAAAGGGAGATGAAATGGAAAATGGAAAGGAGAATTATATGATTATGGAATGGAAAAGAAATGGAAAATGGAAAATTATGATTATGGAATTGAAAATTATGGTATTTTATGGAATGGAATGAGTGTGTTGGTATGGAATGAGACAAATATTTAATTTAATATGTGATTGAAATGATGATGAAAAGTTGGTGTAAATTGGAAGTTAATAAAACAAGACTAAATTAATTGTTGAAATTGATAAAGAAAGATTGATGTTGGAAATATAAATTTACTTAAATTGTTTGGGAGAAATGAAGAGCTTTGGGAGAACTGAAGAACTTCTTTATTTTTCAACACAAGGTACAGAGTTCTCTAGAATTTCTCTCAAGGCAAAACTAAAGCTATGGAAGAAAACTTGTGAAGGTAAAACTTGTAGGTAAGACTTGTCCCCCTAGATTCATACTAAATTTCCTCTATAAAGATAGGAAGCTTGCTATGCATTACATTGGATGGATATGTTATAAGACATATGACACCTAAAATCTAAAAACCAAACATTTGTACAATACAATTAGACTTAAGTTTGACACGTTTTGTCTTCAATTGGAGTTTGTCGTCTACTTATTTGATTGATTTGGCATGTGGATGTGACGCATAAAATTTGCAAATTCGTTGTCATCCTCTTCTTCTTGAATGTTTGATGTATTTTCTTCTTGGCTGGTAGCGGATGTAGAAGAAATTTGTTGAAGAATAATATTGAGCTCTTCTTCATTTGATACTTGTGCCATTGCAGCCATCAGTCTTGATTTTTTAGTCAAAATTTGTTGATTCTTTTGTAGGTTTGGCTTCATATTGTGGGGATAAATGGAAAACCATTTTTCCACCACATTTTTTGAAGCAACAGTTGTGTTGAATTTGTCCCACCACTTGATTCGATATGATCGAGATAGGCAGGAGATGCCATTTGATTCTGTAACAAAATAATTCCAGCAAAAGATCCATGCTAGATGAAAGTAATTTGAAAAACGTAGAGTTAAGTAAAAAGAATTTGAGAAAATATTATTTGAAAAGTATTTAAAACTTTCAAGAATTGGGTATGGTAGGATAGCCTCATTAAGGCCAAATATATCCCACCAATCATTAAACCATAATAGAAAATTTTGAATACATGTTTTGTCAAACATTATGAACCAAGAATGATTAAAATTGTTTAACCAAAACATATTGTACCAAGAATTTTGATAATCGATGTATGAATAGGTTTGTGGAGAAAATTGATGAGAAAATCTTTTTTCAGTATAAATACTTTGATTCCATTTTGTTGGAGTTAGAACACGAAGAATTCTAACTTTTGAAAAGGCAATTCTATTGGGGTCGTCTTTATTCTTGTTATGGGTGATTTCAATTGAGTTGGTATCAACAAGAATAAATTCATAGAATAAACGGGTTTTTTGTGGATGGTTTGGAATAAAATAGAAATTTGATAAAAATGTTTTTTGAATTGTTTCAAGCATAGATTTACCTATGAATTCTGGTTTAAGAGTTGTAATGTATGAGGTCTGGGTTTTATTATGGTAAGAAGTAGATGAAGATGATCGATAATTAAAAGTTTTGTTTGAAGGTATAATTTCTGAATTTTGAGAGTTTGAATTTGTAATGGCTTGGATATAGGTGGTTAGAGGAATGGATGACTCCTCAATTTTGATAGGGGAAGGGTTGATTGTTAAGGCAGAAGGCCTTGAGGGATGGAAGATCCCAAAATTTGAAATTTATTTGATAATGGCAATACTTGAGGAGTTTTTCCTTTTTGGTTCTCAATTACCAGGGATGATTCTCCTTTGATAAATTGATACGTTTGAGAGTACGATGCTTTGGTTTGTTGAGGTGTTGATCGTTGTTGTTGTTCTTGATCTCGATCATGCTTTTCTTCTTTCTTGCAAGTGGATTTCATTCGTTCTTTTCTTTCTCTCTTTCACTCTCTTCTTTAGTCTTGCCTTGGAGAAATTCTCGAGTGAGGTAATCAGGAAGGGAGTTTGTACTTCCTTTTATAGCTTCAATTTTGAAATCAAAACAAGAAAGTATTACTTGCCATCTGGCAAAAATTTGTTGAGAAACCAGGGTTTTAACATCCTTTTGTAAAACATCTATAGCTGCTTTGCAATCCACGTGTATTAAAAAAACTTTTGTTGAATAAATCACTTTGGAATTTGTTGGTACATAAAACAATTGATAAAGTCTCTTTTTTGATGGTTGAATAATTTTTTTGAGATCCTAGCCAGATACCCGAATGATATGTGAAACCCAGATTTCTATTTTCCCTACTTAAGTAGGTGGTTAAGGAAATTAACTAAGTGAAAGTTAAATCCTATGTTGAAATGAAGGAAATTTCTAAGTGTTGAATAGATTTTCCTTGAGTAGTTTTGAGTTAAGCTTTAATTGAGGGAGTTTGGCTAAGTGTAAGGTCAAAAGGACCCATGCGTGAAGTATTAGGAGACATTAACGCATAAGTTGAAAAGGCAACCATGCGTTTGTAAGGTTGGATGCATGATGGGCTAAAGTATTGGCAAGAGGCATTGCCAAGAGTAACCATGCGTTGGAAGCCAAGGAGAAAAAGGACTAAGTATTTGACAATGCGTTAGTGTGTGCCATGCATTGGCCATTAGACGTTGAGAGGTTATTTGGGAGGTTAGTAGTGCATGCAGCAGCCAAGGCCTTCAAGAGGTTAGAACAACTGTAAAACCCGAACCCTAACTACTTTAAGTAAGAGTAAGTAATGTGATGTCTTCTAGTGAGTTAATGAAGCCATGTTTTAGGAGGGTTAGAGGATGGAAGCAAGAAGAAATAAGCTCTTGTGTAGTTAAGTGTAAACCCCGAATTCTAAGTTCCTAAACAAGTATGTTTAGCCAAAAGAAATGATATATTAAATATTTAATAAGTGAAAATTCATGTTAGTTATAGAAGTTGTGGAGAAAGGAAAAGAAAAACATATTAAATAAGGAAACTCACTTATTGGTTTGGCACGTGACGGTTAATCCTTGAATTCGGAAGGAGGCAGGAAGATTAAAAGGAAGAAGAACTTCGAAAGCTTGATTTCGGCAATCTACATGAGCAAATTTAGTGAAATCAGTGTCATTTGAAAGCTGGAAGAATCTAGTTTTCAAGGTTGTCTTTCTGAAGAAATTGCAGGAGAAGAAGAACAAAAAGTGATGAAATTACAGAAGAGACAGAATCTCGGGTTAATCAGGGCCCGAGGTGAAGATTGGAAGCTCTAGGCCAAAATATAAAAAATTTTTGGCTGAACTTTTAAGGTAAGAAATTAACTCAATTCTAAACATGTTTGTAGAAGGAAGTTTCTTCAAAAGAGGGCTGGATTTTGAGTTATAAATTTTTGAAGTTGTAAAAGAGAAACTGTGCATAAGTAGACAACTGTTTGGGAAGAACAAGCAAACAACTCATATGGAGAATGAGGATCTCGCTAATGAAGGAAATCTCGCTAATTTTGTGCTGAGGATCTTGCTCTAAAGGGAAATCTTGGTAGCAATTGGGTTGAGTATCGTTGGTAAGGTTAGTATCGCGAGGATGAAAGGTTGCCAGAAAAAAGCTTGATCTCGCTCATGAGGATCTCGCTAGTAAAGCTGTCTTTGATGATGAAAGTTCCATTAGTAAATGAACTATTTGAGGTATTTTGCTAAGAATTCTAAGTAGTTAATCGGGAATTATGTCCTTTTAGGCTAAGAAGAGCCAGGAGAGGCGTATAACCCGTTAAGAGGCCAACGAGCTGTGAGTGACTATGTGATGATTTAGTGTTTTAATGATTTAGAAACTATGATTTCCTTGAAGTTATTTCTCATGCTAAGTGTTAGAAACTATGATTTCTTTGAAGATATTCCTCATGCTAAGTGTTTAAATGAAGTGCCAAGCAACGTATCTGTGAAACTATTTCTCATGCTAAGTAAAGCATGTTTTCCATGGAATTGACATGAGTGAAATATTTCATCTTGTCCAAATACTTTCAGCATGTCTTAGTAACTCCATTTTCATGATGTTTACTAGCGTATGGGTTTTCCAAGTATGTTTTCCACGTCTAACGCATGCTAGTGGTTTTTACAAGCTGGTTCAGTATGTTTTAAGCCAACTTATTTCACAAAGTATGAAGCATGCATTAGGGTTAAAGCTAAGGTTGAATGAAGCTTGATGTACTATGTTTTGAATACCTAAGGTTGTCAAAGTACATGCGTTGGTATTCCTAAACAAAATGAAAAGGGATACTGAAGGTAAGGAAGGTATCCTAAAGAGTTTTTTATGCTATATTTGAAAACTATTCTTTTAATGCTCTTCGAGAACTTGTTAGCTTAAGTGAGCCAGATACTGAAGGTAAGGAAGGTATCTGAATAAATGTACCGAAGGTGTTGACGGTACATAGAAAACACCACGTGTACGTTGGTAATACGACGTTGAGGGATTGAGCAAAAGGGTTCTCCCCGACTAAGGTTTACATTGAGGGATTGAGCAAAAGGGTTCTCCCCGACTAAGGTTGACGTTGAGGGATTGAGCAAAAGGGTTCTCCCCGACTAAGGTTGACGTTGAGGGTTAGATCTAGTAGTTCACTCTCAACTAAGGATAAAGGGAGGTCGAAGTATGGGTCTCCTAGACTATATACCAGCAAAGGGAGGCTGAAGTATGGGTCTCTTGGTTAGTAACAGACGTTGGGAGCTAGAGCGATGTATGCTCGTTCTCAACTAAGGAACATTGAGGTTTAAATGGTGGTTTTAAAGGTTTTATGTACACGTTTGCTTGGTATATTTTAGTTTTAGTATTATGTTTTCAAGCTTTCGGTTTAAAGTATGAGATTTATCTTTTTATTAAGTCACTCACTGGGCTTCTAGCTCACGTTTTTTAATGTTTTCCTTTTCAGGTAGGGGTCAGTTCCCAAAATACTTTTCTACTGCTGCTCTACCACTCAAGAGACAGGTTGAAGGAAGCGTAATTGAAGACCTATATTAGTTAGTACACATGTGTCTGTCTAGTGACTAGTATTCTTGATGGGGCTCACTAGGTTGTATTATCTATGTATAAACAATGCTGCGAAACCCTGTAATGTAAATGTGTTAAGTTCTGAGTTATTATGTATGTATTCAGGGTTTGAGCAAGATTTAACAAGTAAGATAAGCAGTAAGTGCCAGCAAAAGGGTTGGTAACTGCTGCAGGCACCATTCCATCCAGGTTAGGAGGGTAATCTGGAGCGGGATGTGACAAGTTGGTATCAGAGCAAAAGATTTTGGGAAGAGAAGGGAAAAGTTTATATATATAAGTCTGAATCCTGAGTCCTGAGCATGTGTACTACCTAAGAAAGAGGAAGATGTTGTTGAAAAGTGGCAAGCAGAGCAGGCGGACAGACAACGGGAACCCTGACCCTACCTTTAGAAGTTCTGAGATTCGAGGGAATTCAAATGTTAGTGAACGGAGAGGTAAAGTCCCAGTAAATCAAGAAACGACTTCAGACGGGAAGTCGAGGATTCCGTAGACAGGAACAGATCCTCAGTTAGAGGACAAAATATTTGACAGAAAGTGTCAAATCAATTCTGGTGGATTCGAAAAGGAAGTACGGTATTAAGAATGACCTAATAGAAATTGATAAAGGACAGAGAGCTACAAGATAGCATAGTGTAGGAAGGAAAGAACCAAGACTTGTGGTTAGTATGGTTGATAGATCAAGGTTTTGGCATCCTACTGAGCTGGTAGCTAGTACAGGTAAAAAACCCTTATGCACGAATTGTGGTAAGCATCATCGAGGGACATGTTATAAAGGGAAAAACTGTCACACCCCGCCCCCAGACCACCTTCTCAGCCTGGGAGAGGGATGCAACTGCAGCAGTTATCAACCCTTGAGCTGACACTTACTGCCTAATGATTTTTGCAGAATAACTCTGATACCATATTATAACTTATACACAGCAGAATGATTAAGTCAAGGAGATAAACTATAACGGATTAAGTAGTCCTATCTTTATTACTACAGTGATATAACGTTTATACAACTTAAGAACTTAACAACAAAGTTTACAACGACAACCGTAAAAACCCTCCGGAAGTGTAATTGGGGCACGTGCAGACTTGACCTTAGCAGCAATCCCTGGAACTCCTCTGTCTTCCGCTACCTGGGGGGGGGGGGATTAAAGAAACATTTTGAAGAGTGTGAGCTACTAAGCCCAGTGAGTAGTTCTTTTAAAGATGAAAATCATTTTGAAAATCATATTTTGGGAAATCAATCACATGCCAACACTCGCATTATAACTGCATGCACAGTCAAAGATATAATCATGCAACCAGTAATCTTTATCCCAAAAGCTACACGTGGCATGCATATCATATCATCAATCAATACAATCATTCTATGGAAACCTTCCTATGACCCCAATTCCCGCCAATGTTGAAACATCGACCATTTTATTTATCCCACTAGTCATGCTTAGGTACTTGATCATATTTCCTTTCGGTCGTTACCAACTATTATTCCCGCCGACTGAAGCCGACCAATTTTCCCGCCGATCGAAGCCGACCAATTTTCCCGCCAGCACCTTTTGTTAAGCATGCTAACACATCCCGGCATAATCACAGTTTTCATAGTCCACAAACAATATCATGGCAATCATCCTATCACCAAAAGCATGCATTTTGTATCTACAGATGCATATATTCCAAATATCAGAGTATAAAGCTAAATGAATACTTACAATATGCATTTACTATCAAGGAACCTAACACTCACGAATATTTGAACCTACAACGCTATAACACTTACAATATGTGTTAATTATCAAAGCTATAACACTCACACTATGTGTTAATTATCAAAGCTATAACACTCACCTTTAGTTGCTTAGGAGCCTTTCTAATAGTTCCCTTTTCTACCTTGGGCTCCCTTTTTACCCCTAGAATCAAGATCCAAATTACAGCTAAGATTACTTATAGTTAATGAACATTGTTTTAAGATACTTCCTTCTACAAAACTATTGTAAAATGTCTCAAGAAGCTTAACATAAATCTTAGCTCATAGCTCTTCATGGTTTAGCCGGAATTATCCAAATATCGACTGGCCCAACTTACCCGATAGCTCGACCCCTCTGTATTTTTCTCGTTATCCAGCCCAATTCCTTAGATCTTCTTCTCCGAAAGCCTCAATATGAAAACTAGACGCTCTTATCTTTCAGATGGCTTTAGAATTACATCAAACGCTTAAGTAGATTGGGAGATCTCCTCGTCTTAAGTTGATGCATTCTCTTACACCCTCACTGTCCAATGCACTCTATTCTCCCCATCTTTTTACGAATTTTATGATTTGTGATTTGAAAATGAAATCCCAACAGTTCTATTTATAGGCATCCAAACCTCCTATGGTGTTGACACCACCTACTTGGCTGCATGGCCAAATGTTTAATCCTCCCTTTATCAACATAAGCTGACTTCACCTTGGTTCAATGTGTTCTTCCCAAACGCATCCAACACAATTTCTTAGGGTTTAAGAATTCCTCTTAATCGGACACCTAAATTTTAATTGACGTTTGCCCATACGTCTTCAAGCTTTGTTTGTATTCAATTTAGGGTTTTCAATGCATAATCTATAAGATCGTGGCCAAATTCAACACATAAATGCCCCACCATTCGATGCACAAGCGGTTTCCTTCGATCGCGTGGGCGTGACGTTCGAATGAGGCATTCAGGCTGCTCTCGCTCTCTCCGCTCTCGCTCTCTCCAACTTTCTAGCTCAAACTCTCACTAAGGATCTCGCTTTCTCCAGCCTTCTCGCTCATTTGGCTCTCGGTAGTGTCGCTCTCTCCAGGTTTCTCACTAAGGATCTCGCCAGCATCGCTCTTTCCAATCTTGCCAGCATCACTCTCTCCTTCTTTCTCTCCACCCTTTCTCTCCAACTTCGCTCTCTCTCAGTCTCTTGCTCAGCCAATCTCGCTCTCTCCCATTCTCTCGCTCAAATCAATCTCGCTGCCTCCACTCTCGCTCTCTCCCATTTCTTCTCCCATTTTCTCTCCAATCTCGCTCTCTCCATTTTCTCTCCAATCTCATTAGCTACTGTGAATATGGTTTATCATAACTATAATACCTAACCATTATACTTTACATTCACTTTTACTAATTGTTGATCCACAGACGGTGACAATTATTATAGTTATTATGACAATTGTAAAATTATTAGATTATTTACATAACATAGGATTTAACTTCCTTCTAATTAACCCCTTAATCACTTACTTAAGTAGGAAAATGGAGATCTAGGTTTCACAAAAACGTATGTTTCTAGTACAGATAGGCAGGACATTTCAAGAAGGAATGCCCCAGCTAGGTCGAGGAGTTCAGATAGAACACAAAATGACTTTACAGACGATAGATAAGCCTAGTGGCTCAGGAGCCGAGGAAGGGATTCAAGAGAAGAAAAACGAGAAAGGAAGCAGGACGATCTCAGCGGCAGGACAGGTTTTTACGAAGTGTCCTACCAAGAGGCAGAGAAGTTACCTAATGTTGTGAATGGTAAAGTAACTTTATGTATCAGTATATTTATGAACTAGTTGCCTATAGTGTTATCCCTTTATTCTTATCTGATATGTTGCACTGTTTGTAGGAAAGATTGTAGAGAGCATGTCCCTAAGTAGTTATTATTATGCTGTGGAGAGGTTGTAATAGCATAAGAGTTTTACAGGCTCTGAAGTAGTTGTTGATAAGTATAGTTATGAAGTGACTCCATTAGATTTATTGGAATTGATGTCACTCTAGAGCATGGATTTTCTGAATAAATGTTACAACCGTATGAATTTTTTTAAGGATGGATAATATTCGAGAGATTTGGTAGGCAAGAGACAGTATTTGTAGGAAGCAAAGGAATATTCCAGAAAGCCTAATAATAGCAGTGAAGACTAGGAAGCTGCTAAGTAAAAGATGTGAAGCCTATTTAGCCCATGTGACAGTTTCGTAGGACGAGAAGATGAAACCTGGGGATGTACCAGTTGTACAAGAGTTTCTGGATGTTTTCCCTGAAAAGTTATCAGATTTACAATCTGACAAAGAAGTTGAGTTTACTATCGATTTAATTCTAGATACAACACCTATTTTTCAGATACCATTAAGGATGGTCCTAGAAGAACTTAAGAAGTTGAAAGTCCAGTTACAAGAATTAATAAATAAGGGTTACATCAGATCCAGTGTGTCACCTTGCGAAGCATCAGTCTTCTATCAAGAAGAAAGACGGTACTCTTAGATACGTATGGATTATAGGCAGTTGGACAAGGTGACGATCAGGAACAAGTACCTATTGCTTGGTGTAGGTGATCTCTTTGATCAGTTAAAGAGAACCACGATTTTCTCTAAAACAAATTTGAGATCAGATTACCACCAGTTGAAGGTAGAGGCGAATGTTAAAAAAACTACATTCAAGATGAGGTATGGACATTACGAGCTTCTAATAATGCCATTTGGATTAACGAATGCCCCTGCAGTATTTATGGACTTGATGAATAAGATATTTCATCCCTATTCGGATCAGTTCATGATAATCTTCATTGATGACATATCGGTGTATTTAAATAGTAGGGAAGATCATGGGAACCATTTGAGGATAGTTTTGTAGACGCTGCGAGAGAAGCAGTTGTATGCCACGTTCAGCAAATGTGATTCTTAGTTAGACTAGGTTGTATTTCTTAGTCATATGGTTCCAGCAGTAGGAGTGAATGACTCTAAATGCTTTAAATGTTTTAAGTAAATTGTTAATGCTTATGAATGTCCAGCAATGTATGTTTACTGAAAGCTATTTATGATAATTATTCTCAAATAGTTATAGAGTAATGCATCTCACATTAAGGTTATGTTTATGCTATGCTTTATAATGGCCATAGGGATGCGTTAGTAAGAAATGTATTTGGGTAACTAAGCCATTGAAAGATAAGGATATGCAAGTTGAGTATGAGTGGCTCAGTACTGAAGTACATGGAGAAGGTACTGAAGCTCAGTCTTAGAGATTGAATAGCTCGATACTGAAGTACACGGAGAAGGCATCTGAGCAGTAGTACCTAAGGTATGATGGTACTTAAACTAGAAGCACATGAAGGAAAGAAAAGTTGTTATTGGTAGTGTTGGGATCACTCCACACTAGCCATGAATTGATGTTGAGGGATTGAATAAAGATTCTCTCTCGACTAAGAATAAAAGTTATGATTGTAGGAAGAGAACAAGAGGAGTTCCTTCCCAGTTAAGTAGTAACGCAGTAAAGAATGATAAGAAGTGAGCAAAACGGCCACTCTAGACTAATAAACTAAGGCATAGTCTAGCAAGATAGGAAAAGTACTATGTGATGTTTGATTTGTCAACAAGTGAAACCTAGAAGGCAAAGGCCGGTAGGATTACTCAATCCACTACTAGTACCTGAGTGGAAGTCGGGAGTCAAACGGGTAAACATAGACTTTTCACTAGAAATAGAATGTATAGCAGGTTTGCTCAGAGGTTAGTGGCAAACATGAAGTTTATTCTAGTGAATTCCGAGGAAAAGGGTGTAATCTAGAGGAAGTCCTAGTTAGATTAATCCTAAGAGGAAGGAAAAGATGAGCAGCAGTGAGCTCAAAATGTACCAAGGGTACATTGAGTATAAAAGTAAGGAACAAAATGGTCAGTAGAAGACAAAATGGAAAAAAGGTCCAGATCTGCTGATGTTCCAAGTAATAGCTCGAAGTTTGAATTGTAACTGAGTTAGGGACTAGTATAGTTAGAAAACCTTATGTATACAGTATGGTAAGCTATAATTGGGAAATGTTATAGTAGAAGGAATGTTTTCTCCCAAGTATGGATAGAAAGGATATCCTAAGAAGAGTGCCCTCGGTTAGGTCGAGAAGTCTAGTTGACATAAATATTGATTTCACAACTAGCAAGTAATTCAAAGGTATGACAACTGGAAAAGAATGTTCCAGTGGTATTACTGGGAAACGGAAAAGGACCACCCTCGTAATAATGAATGCTATGATTCAATGGAAAATGGATGAGTCATCAGAGGATGTGGCAAATACAGTGAGCTATGATGACCAAGTTGTTCATACGTACTAGTATTATTTACCATGAACAAGTTAGTATCGAAGTAACGCAACGAAAGCGTAGTAAAAAAAAAAAAGGAAGAAGAAAGAAAGGAGGAAGGTTGTAAATTTACGACCAAAGGATGTTTTCAAAGTCTAAGTTATAAGTAAGTTCGAGTAAATTTTGAGGACGAAATTTCTTTTAGGGGGGAAGAATTTGTAAAACCCGAACCCTAACTACTTTAAGTAAGAGTAAGTAATGTGATGTCTTCTAGTGAGTTAAATGAAGCCAAGTTTTAGGAGTGTTAGAGGATGGAAGCAAGAAGAAATAAGCTCTTGTGTAGCTAAGTGTAAACCACGAATTCTAAGTTCCTAAACAGGTATGTTTAGCCAAAAGGAATGATATATTAAATATTTAATAAGTGAAAATTCATGTTCATTATAGAAGTTGTGGAGAAAGGAAAAGAAAAACATATTAAATAAGGAAACTCACGTATTGGTTTGGCACGTGGTGGTTAATCCTTGAATTCGGGAGGCAGCAGGAAGATTAAAAGGAAGAAGAACTTCGAAAGCTTGGTTTCGACAATCTACATGAGCAAATTTAGTGAATTTGGTGTCATTTGAAAGCTTGAAGAATCTAGTTTTTAAGGTTGTATTTCTGAAGAAATTGCAGGAGAAGAAGAACAAAAAGTGATGAAATTACAGAAGAGACAGAATCTCGGGTTAATTAGGGCTCGAGGTGAAGATTGGAAGCTCTAGGCCAAAATATAAGGAATTTTTGGCTGAACTTTTAAAGTAAGAAATTAACTCAATTCTAAACACGTTTGTAGAAGGAAGTTTCTTCAAAAGAGGGTTGGATTTTGAGTTATAAATTTTTGAAGTTGTAATAGAGAAGCTGTGCATAAGTAGACAACTGCTTGGGAAGAACAAGCAAACAACTCATATCGAGAATGAGGATCTCGCTAATTTTGTACTGAGGATCTTGCTCTAGAGGGAAATCTCGGTAGAAATTGGGCTGAGTATCGTTGGTAAGGTTAGTATCGCTAGGATGAAAGGTTTCCAGGAAAAAGCTTGATCTCGCTGATCTAGCTCATGAGGAGGATCTCGCTCATGAGGATCTCGCTAGTAAAGCTGTCTTTGATGATGAAAGTTCCATTAGTAAATGAACTATTTGAGGTATTTTGCTAAGAATTCTAAGTAGTTAACCAGGAATTATGTTCTTTCAGGCCAAGAAGAGCTAGGAGAGGCGTATAACCCGTTAAGAGGCCAACGAGCTGTGAGTGACTATGTGATGATTTAGTGTTTTAATGATTTAGAAACTATGATTTCCTTGAAGTTATTTCTCATGCTAAGTGTTAGAAACTATGATTTCTTTGAAGATATTCCTCATGCTAAGTGTTTAAATGAAGTGCCAAGCAACGTATCTGTGAAACTGTTTCTCATGCTAAGTAAAGCATGTTTTCCATGGAATTGACATGAGTGAAATATTTCATCTTGTCCAAATACTTTCAGCATGTCTTAGTAACTCCATTTTCATGATGTTTACTAGTGTATGGTTTTTCCAAGTATGTTTTCCACGCCTAACGCATGCTAGTGGTTTTTACAAGCTGGTTCAGTATGTTTTAAGCCAACTTATTTCACAAAGTATGAAGCATGCATTAGGGTTAAAGCTAAGGTTGAATGAAACTTTATGTACTATGTTTTAAATACCTAAGGTTATCAAAGTATATGCGTTGGTATTCTTAAACAAAATGAAAAGGGATACTGAAGGTAAAGAAGGTATCCTAAAGAGTTTTTTATGCTATATTTGAAAACTATTCTTTTAATGCTCTTCGAGAACTTGTTCGCTTAAGTGAGCCGGATACTGAAGGTAAGGAAGGTATCTGTATAAATGTACCGAAGGTGTTGACGGTATGTAGAAAACACCACGTGCACGTTAGTAATACGACGTTGAGGGATTAAACAAAAGTGTTCTTCCCGACTAAGGTTGACGTTGAGGGATTGAGCAAAAGGGTTGTCCCCGACTAAGGTTGACATTGAGGGATTGAGTAAAAGGGTTCTCCCCGACTAAGGTTGACGTTGAGGGATTGAGCAAAAAGGTTCTCCCCGACTAAGGTTAACGTTGAGGGTTAGATCTAGTAGTTCACTCTCAACTAAGGATAAAAGGGAGGTCGAAGTATGGGTCTCCTAGACTATATACCAGCAAAGGGAGGCCGAAGTATGGGTCTCTTGGCTGGTAACAGACGTTGGGAGCTAGAGCGATGTATGCTCGTTCTCAACTAAGGAACATTGAGGTTTAAATGGTGGTTTTAAAGATTTTATGTACACGTTTGCTTGGTATATTTTAGTTCAGTATTATGTTTTCAAGCTTTCGGTTTAAAGTATGAGATTTATCTTTTTATTAAGTCACTCACTGGGCTTCTAGCTCATGTTTTTAAACGTTTTCCTTTTCAGGTAGCGGTCAGTTCCCAAAAGACTTTTTTGCTGCTAGTCTGCCACTCAAGACACAGGTTGAAGGAAGCGTAATTGAAGACCTGTATTAGTTAGTACACATGGTCCTGTCTAGTGACTAGTATTCTTGATAGGGCTCACTAGATTGTATTATCTATGTATAAACAATGCTGCGAAACCCTGTAATGTAAATGTGTTAAGTTCTGAGTTATTATGTATGTATTCAGGGTTTGAGCAAGATTTAACAGGAAAGATAGGTAGTAAGTGCCAGCAAAAGGATTGGTAACTGCTGCAATCACCATTCCATCCAGGATAGGAAGGTAATCTAGAGCAGGATATGACACAACACATGCGGTAGTTAAATGTATTGAGAGGTTATAACAACGCATGTGGTAGCCTCAAGTTACGCATCCAAGGGCATTGGACGTTGGACGCGATGGATGCGATGGATGCATTAGATGTGATGGATACGATGGATAGAGGTATGCGGCGATGGAGGCAGGCACGATGGATGCGTTGGATGCGAGAGTATGTGACCGATGGTTTGCGGCCGAAGGGATGTGTTTGTAGCATGCGGCGATGGATGGCATGCGGCCGAAGGAGATGCATTGGTTGTGTGCACTGATGCGGTGCAAGGGCATGTGGTGATGCGAGGGCGTGCGGTGATGCAGTAGGAAGCATGTGACGATGGATGGCATGTAGTGTTTGACGTGGCAGTGCTATGCGATGGTATGCCATGATGGATGCAATGGACGCGACAGTGCTATGTGATGGTAAGCAGCGATGGATGCGATGGACGTGATGGACACGACAATATTATGCGATGGTAAGCAGCGATGGATGCGATGGACGCGATGGATGCGACAGTGATACACTATGCATATGTGATGTGCTATGCCTTGTTGATGTGCTATGCATTGGTGATTTGCTATGCATTGGACATGTGCTATGCATTGGACATCTGAAGGCACTTAGGCACATAGGACAAGCCAGTAGTATGCATTGAAGGAGTGTTGGTCATTATCCTAGTTGAACACATATGAAGTTGGATGAACGCATATGAAGGATGAACGCATATGAAGGATGGACGCATTCAAGGACGTCATCCGGACATGTGGTTTGTTGGGAAGAAATCTTATGCCTTAAGCAAATGAGGTGATGCATAAGAAGACATGAAAAGTTGAGGGCTATGCGTTGGTAAAAGGGGAGCCAGACACCTTGGGTTGCACTGATGCAAGATTACAGTAATAGTGTAAGAAAGAGACACTTGGACATGAGGTCAAGTAAGATGTGTCGACCTTATAGAGATCTTGGACGCCTATAAATAGGGCCAAGGACTTCAGATGAGAACTCAAATTCTCTTCAAAGGACATAAAGAAGAGTGTATTGGGAGGAGACTATGTGTTGGTAGCAAGACCATGCATTGGTCAAGAGGTTCCAAGAGAGGAGATGTTGTCGGGCAGAAAGGACAGGAAGTAGCATCAATTTGGGACAAGGCGTTCTCCTAGAATATTCATGGGTTTGATGTGATTTCAAAGCCATCGAAAAGCTAAAAGAGTCTAGTTTTTAGGGTAGGGCTACCGGAGAAGAAGCTTCAAGCAATCGGGCTGGAAAGTGAGGAAAAGACAAGAGGGTCGAGCTGTCGGGTAAGCTGGGCAAGTCTTGATTTTTTGATGTTTCCGACCAAATCACAAGAAGTTATGAGCTAAGATTTTGAGGTAAGCTTCCTGAGACATTTAGAGAATATTTGTAGAAG
The DNA here is from genome assembly GCF_009727055.1 of Benincasa hispida. Taxonomy (NCBI): domain Eukaryota; kingdom Viridiplantae; phylum Streptophyta; class Magnoliopsida; order Cucurbitales; family Cucurbitaceae; genus Benincasa; species Benincasa hispida. Next base: position 41,000,923 of record NC_052357.1, read on the forward strand.
GAAGTATCTCGAGATGAAGCTTAGAACTATGAGTAGTCTGAGCTTTAATTTGAATATGGAATTTAGGGTTCAAAAGAGGAGCCCGGGAAGATCAAGGAACTTCTAGAGAGGTTCCTAAACGACCGAGGTGAGTGGTACTTTCCTTTAAGTCTTAAGCATATCCTTTAGAGTAAATTGTATATACTTATGTTATGAATGAGTACCTAGCATGAGAATGAGATTATTTGATCGAGATGATCAGGGGGTCAATAGACCTAGTTCCTGAGCCCGTAAGCAAAACCTCACGGGATGGTCAAGGGACCGAGAGGTCTAGTTCCTGAGCCTGTAGAAGGATCCTCGTATGGGATGGTCAGAGGGTTGACGGGCCTAGCTTCTGAGCCCATGATCGGGGAGCTATGTGCACATAGGAGACAAAGGAAACGTGAAGAGTAAGCGTTGTATTTAGTAACAGTTATCTATCTACCGTGTGTGTAGGTAGACAACATACTCATTCTAAGTAGTTATCAGTTTAGCTATCTACCATGCACGTAGATAGAGTTGAGAATAGACTCATTCAAGGCTGAGGTTTGAATGTAACCTCGTATCTATGATATCCTTGTTATTTATGAGTTGAAATAGACTCTAGAAGTTTCTTACCACTCACTGAGCTTTGTGAAGCTCATTTTGTTATTTCATGTTTTTCTTCCCAGGTAGCGAAAGGTGAGAAGTTCAAGGGTGCTGCTAAGGTCAAGGTCTGCCACAAACCACAGTTACACTTCTAGAGGGTTTTAAAGAGTTATTGATTGTAAACTTTGTTGTTAAGTCTTAGAATTGTATAAACATTACATTGTGATAATAAAATGGGCCTACCTAATCAGCTGTTGTTTGCTTCCTTGACTTAATCAGTTGGTTATTGAATTTGTTCATTGTATCATAGTTATTTCCGCAAGAGTTATTAGGCAGTAAGTGTCAACAAAAGGGTTGATAACTGCTGCAGTCACATCCTTTCCTAGGCTCAGAGAGTAGTCTGGGGCGGGGTGTGACATGATATCTAACTAGTTGCTCGTTACCATTGATGGACTGTTTGAGAATGCCTCCATATCCTATATCTGATGCATCTATTTCTACAATTTGTGATGCATGTAGATTAATGATGGATAGACATGGAAGACTTTTGATTAGATCTTTGATGGTTTTAATGATGCATGTATGTTGATGATTCCATGGAGGGGGATTTTTTCTCAGTCTTTGGTATAGGCGTTCACATGTTTATCTTAGATTTGGAATAATGTTTGATATATAATTTAAGAAACCTAAGAATCTTTGTAATTGATTTTTATTGGTGATTTCATCTAGAAATTTAATAGAAAATTCTATTGATCTTTGAATTGGTTTTATTTTTCCTTGGAAAATATCATATCCTAAGAACCTTATGTTTTGTTGAAATAATTTTATTTTGGGTAAAGAAACAACTAAACCATTTTGTTTAATTATTTTGTGAAATATTTTTAAATGTTTAAAATGTTGTTCTATAAATTGTGAAAAGATTAAAACATCATCAATATAGAGAATTGTGAATTCTTGATATGGGTTAAAAATGTCATTCATAATATTTTGAAATTCAGAATGGGCATTTTTTTAGTCTGAAGGGCATTACATTCCATTCCTATTGTCCAAATGGAACATTGAATGCCGTTTTATATTTATCTTTCTCAACAATTTATATTTGCCAAAATCCAGATTTCATATCAAATTTTGAGAAGACTAAGGCATTTTGTATTCGATTTTTAGATCTTTTTTGTTTGGTATGGGGTAATGTCACACCCTGCCCCGAGCCCACACTTCTGAGCTCGAGGAGAGGCGTGAGGGACTGTAGATACCACCCTTTTGTGATACTTACAATCCATCTGAACCTCTTTACAACATCAGTAAACTTTAAGTCAAGGGGATATCAACAACTGGTTAAGTAGGCCTATTTTATTACAATAATGTAACGTTTATACAACTCCAAGACTTAACTACAATGTTTACAACAACCATTCTTAAAATCCTCCGAAAGTGCAACTGTGGCTTGTGGCAGACCTTGAACTTAGCAGCACCCTGAAACTCCTCATCTTCCGCTACCTGGGAAGAAAAACATTTGAAAAATGGGATGAGCTTGCTAGCCCAGTGAGTGACAAGAAAACTGATTCTTATGAAAAAGAAGTCCCCCATGCCTTGGGTACTTTTGCTCCGATACCTTCTCAAAACTGTGTCCTTCAGTATCGAGTTGCTCGGATACCTTCTCAACTATCCTTCGGTTTCGAGTTTCAAGTAAAACTAGTCATACAATGACTTTCTTTAATAAAACATAGAAAACATGTCTTTATCTGAAAGATCTTTCTTTAGAACATGGTTTCTTAAAACATGGTAAATATTTTAGTCAAATATTTTAGTCACTCACCTTGATCGTTTAGGAATCTTTCTCTCTAGAAGTTCCTTGGTCACCTCAGGCTCCCTTTTGAACCCTACGATTCAGATTCAACTTGAAGCTCAGATTACTCATAGTTCTAGGCTTTATCTCGAGATATTTCCTTCTACAAATATGCTCTAAAATGTCTCAGAAAGCTTACCTCAACTTGAAGCTTAGATTATTCATATTTCTAGACCTCCTCGTGGTTTGGCCTGAATCATCAAAACATCGAGGTTTACCTAAGCTTACCCGATAGCTTGACCCTTCTGCCTTTTCCTCATTCTCTAGCCCGATTCCTTAGAGCTTCTTCTTCGGAAGCCCTACCTTGAAAACTAGACTCTCATAGCTTTCAGGTGGCTTTGAAATCACTCAAAACGCACGAGTATTCTGGGAGAACTCCTCGTCCCAAATTGATGCTACTTCCAGACTTTACTGTCAACAACATCTTCCCTCTTGGAACCTCTTGACCAATGCATGGTCTTACTATCAACGCATAGTCTCCTCCCAATACACTCTTCTTTATGTCCTTTAAGAGATTTTGAGATCTCATCTGAAGTCCTTGGCCCTATTATAGACGTCCAACTTCTCTAAGGCTGACACCTCTTACTTGGCCGCATGTCAAGTGTCCTTTCCTTACACTATTAACGCAACCTTGCATCATTGCAATCCAAGGGTCTTTGCTTCCCTTTTACCAACACATAGCCCTCAATTTTGCATGTCTTCTTGTGCATCCACCTCATTTGCTTAAGGCCTAAGGTTCCTTCCCAATAAGCCACATGTCTGGATGATGACCTTGAATGCGTCCATCCTTCATATGTGTTCTTCTCATATGCGTTCATCTAACCACAAAATGCACCCATCCAATTGCCCAAACATTCCTATGTCCGAACACCACCAATTGACGCATGCATCCACATGCATTGGATGTCCTTGGCTCATAGCACTCACCAATGGCATAAACAACCCTTGGGTCAACTTGGTTATCAACTCAACACCTCAAGGCATAGCTCACCATCGCCTAGGTTCTTGCTAACGCATCCTTTATGACCAATGCAACCAACCTCATGAACCTTATTACCGCAAGCCTTAGCAATGCAAGGAGAATTCACCATGCGTTCACCTTAGCTCATTCCATCGCCTAGCTCATACTTTAGCAAGGTTGCCGTATCCTTCGTGTAGCAAGGCCGCCGCATCCATTGCGTAGCAAGGTCGCCACATCCATCGTGTAGCAAGGCTGACGCATCCATCGCGTAGCAAGGCCCCCGCATCCATCACGTAGCAAGGCCGCTGCATCCCCTTGCGTAGCATCGACGCATCCATCGTGTAGCATCACTGCATGCCCTCGACCGCATCACCGCATGCCCTCGGTCGCATACCATCGCATCCATCACATCCATCGCGCCGCATGCGTTTTTCTAACCTCTCAAGACATTGGCTGCCGCATACGTTTCTCTTGACCACACTTTGGCTTCCTTCAACGCCCCAAATAACCTCTAAAAGCTTCATGGCTAACGCATGGCACCACACCAACGCATTGTCAAATACTTAGTCATTTTTGCCTTGGCTTCCAACGTATAGTTCCTTTTTGGCATTATACTTAACCCAATTTTTACTAGTTAAGGCTTATCTCAAACTACTTAAGGAAAATCTATTCAACACTTAGAAATTTCCTTCACTTCAACATAGAATTTAACTTTCACCTGCTTAAGTAGGAAAAATGGAAATCCGGGTTTCACAGGTAATGTATCCATTCTAGAACAGAGTTTAAGGGTTTGTAATTGATGACCAGACGAGGTACTCCTCGTTCAATTTCTTCTTGATTATTTACATAAAAAGCAGCACAACTCCAGGGTGATTTGCTAGGTCGTATGAGTCCCTTTTCTAGAGGTTCTTGAATTTCTTGATGACAATGTTTTAATCATTCAACATTCATTTGTATAGGTCTTGCTTTTGTAGGAATTTTTTATTCATGAAAATTTTTAATATATGGTAGGCTAATGATGTGTTGCTTTCTTTCCCAAAAAGCATTAGGAATTATAGCACATATGTCTTTTTCAATTAATTCTTTAAAGTGGTTAATTTGATTTTGAATATAGGGGTCATGTAATTGTATTTCGATTCTTTTATGACCCATTTCTTCTTTTAGAAATTGGATTTGTTGGGTCTTTCTTTTGATGAAATTAATAGTTTTAAATATTGAGGAATTTTGAATTGAATTCATTAATTTAGTAGATATTGGATCTACAAATTTGAAAGTAATGTTTTGATTTAAAATTTTTGAATTTATTCCTTTCTCATTTACTGAGAATGGATAAAGTTGAGATAGGAATGAGGTTCCTAATATTATTTCTTCATCTTAGTCTTTAACTAATATGAAGGTATTTTTGAAACAATATCCTTGATTGCATATATGGGCATTTGGAAGTTTGTAACGAATTTTTAATCGTTGACCATTAGTACCATGTAATTTTTCGGAGGTTTTTTCAAAGTATTTGGTAGGTATTAAGCCTTCTCGTATACAGTTTTGATCTGCTTCTGAGTCAATTAAAACCTTAGAGGTTAAATGGTATTCCTTATTTATAACAAGATCAATAATAGAGTACCTTTTTTGTATTTGAACTTTATCAATAAGATTGATAAATGATGCATGTGGAATTTTATTGACTTCAGATCAATTTCTATGTTTTCAGGATTTTCAGAAGTGGAAGGTTGATCAGTTATTTGTTGAATTTGAAGTGATAAGAGTTCAAATTTTATTTGAGAATTTTCTTTTTAGTGTTAGAAATTTCTTCCTTTATTGTATTTATTTCTCTTTGAAGGTCGAGAATAGTTACTAGTTTTATTTTTGGTTCGAAGTGAGAAATTATCTTTTTAAGTTTGTAATGTTGGAAACTTTGTTGTTGAGGTTTTTCTATAATAAGGTCTTTAAGTTTTTCAAAATATTCTCTTTTATTTTCGGGGTCTTCAAATTGGCGAATGGATTCAAAAAGAATTTCATGCACATGACTCGATTTGATTATCACTAGAGGATATTGATATTTCACAATCAGAATTATCAGTATTTCTTGAATTTCAAAAATTTATTCATAGGAGGATTCTTCATTATCATCTGATGAGGAGCAGGAGTCTGAATGTGTTAACAAATTTAATAATTGAATTTTTAAATCTTCATCTATTTCTAAATTATTAATTTTTCACAATTTGGAGCTATGTGTCCCTTTTGTCTACATTTATAACAAGTAATTTCTTTTCTTTTAGTAGTTTTGTAATTTTTAAATCTTCTTTTTGGTTTATAAGTTTGTTTGTTTTGGTTTTTTTGAAAATATCCTTGGGTTCTATAAGGTTTTCTGTAAATTTTCTTTTTCAATTGCTTGGGTTGTTTTCGTGCTGAGGGAGCTTGAATTTTCTGATAACCATATTGAGCACAAAAAGATTCAAGTTCCTGTTTTTGCTTATGAAGTTCATTTTTCATTTTTGCTCTCAATTTAAGGTATGTGCATAAAGCTAAACCTTCATTGTTGATAAAGTTAACTAATTCACCGTAGGTTAGATTATCAAAAGGAATTGTACTATGATAAGTTTATCTTATTGTTTGGCGTACTTTTTCAGCAAATAATTTTGGCAATCCTGAGAGGAATCTTTCTTTCCAAAATTGATTATTACAATCTGTGTGGGTGTAGACTTTGCTGAAGAAAACATCTTTATACCATCACGTGTCCATTTCTTCCATTTCTTCCATGCTTTATGCAAATAATTGATGGTATCAGAGCCTAGTTTTTTACTTGTGTGTTAGTCCAATTGCATTAGCATTAAATTGTCATTAAGTCTTTGTCTTAATAACATTCTAATTATCCTTTGTGGTAATAATCAAGTTCGCTGGTTAATTCTATTGAATAGTGCTTTGGTAAGCCTTGTGTTCCCGACAGTAGAATTGTAAGACCGTTGGTAAGCTCGGTGTTCCAGTGTTGTAGAATTTTCAGCATCCTGATTATTTGTCATAATAGATAATTCGAATTTTAATGACTTTAAGCCTTAAAATTTTTTAATGTCTAAGATAATTGGAAAAATGCTCTCTAGAGACCATATTACAAAAAACTCAAATTTAATTGAAGATTATTCAAATGATTCTCAACCCTTCATAGTGAATAGTCAAGAGCTTCAAATAGAAAAAATAGAGAAAAACCTCCATAATTGGAATATACCAAAAGTAGATATTAAAAAAATCTATCAAATAGGAAAATTTGATTTTCTTCAAGATTATAGAATCAAAACCACAGAACAATTAGTCCCAATCAATAAACTCTCAGAAACTCTTTGTTTATTTTCAAGACAATCAATTATTCAACACCAAAAAAAATATAAATTTCTTCATATAGGATTAGTTCAAATTGCCATAAAACCACTTTATAGAATAGGATTAGATACTCCAATTCTATTATTATTACGTGATAAAAGACATAGAAACTTTTCAAACTCAATACTTTCTATAATTGAATCAAATTTAGAACGAGGACCAGTCTATTTCAATTCTATCCAAACTTTTCAGTTTCATTAAATGATCCAAATATACTTAAATCTTTAATGCTTGATATTAAAATTCAAAACATGGATTAGGAACCACAAACTTAATCTATTGTAGGAATATTTCGGATACATTATAAACTAATGCTTACAAATTTATCCCCCAAAGCTCTTAAGACTTCTCCCAAAGACCAAACCCTCCTAATGGAAGCCAATACGGAATACTCAGATACTTTTACTCCAAAAATGTTATCGTGGAATCAAATTACTCATAATCCTAGATGGAATTTAGAAGATGCTTTTAAACCTTCAATTGAAGATCTAAAATTAAAATTTATTATTGAAAATGAAGATGGAAGTGTAGAAATACAGTTTCAATCTTCAAGATATGAACCTCCTAAATTTTCTACTACATATGAACCTTCTAGATTTTCTACTACGTATGAACCTCCTCAACAAAATATTTCTATAAATCTTCAAGGAGTACGGTTTGATAATACAATACCACAACCTTCTTATACAAAAGATAAGGAATCAACCTTATCCCCAACTCATCCCCAACTCATTCTGATATGCAAAACATTAACCAATTAAATGTTATTTCCAAACCTTTTACAATTAACAAAATAGAATTAGATAAAGAGTTTTGGTTTGACAAAAATAAACTCTTGAGGAATAAATTTTTTGAATCCTTTACCAAAACTGAACAAAGTGAGATTTTTGATGAATATTATGAAACAATGGAAAAAGTTAAATTAAATATATATTTCTTCCATTGGATGAAATATAGAACCTATTATCAAAACCTTACATCTCCTTCATATCAAACTATTTACTAATACCTTTTCTCCCACATGGGAAACTACAAATCCTAAAAGATGTGTAACTTCTCCACATCATGTGAAACCTGGATTTCCATTTTTCCTACTTAAGCAGGTGATTAAGGGAATTAACTAAGTGAAAGTTAAATCCTATGTTGAAGTGAAGAAAATTTCTAAGTGTTGAATATATTTTCCTTGAGTAGTTTGAGTTAATCCTTGCGTTAAGTGACATTAATACATAAGATGAGAAGGCAACCATGCATTTGTAAGGTTGGACGCGTGATTGGCTGAAGTATTGGCAAGAGGCATTGCCAAGAGTTGTTCATTCGTTGGGTATGTATGAGCGAGAGCGGAGAAAGCGAGATGTTGAGCGCAAGACGCTGGGGAGACGGTCGTGTAGCAATTGAGTGGAGCTATATGAGGAGGTAGACGATCGTCTAGTAAGTGAGCGGTGCTACACGATGAGATAGTCAATCGTGTAGGCAGGCGATGGGCGATCGTATAGCAAGGCGAGGAGCTAAACGATGAGGTAGATGATCATATAGTAAGTGTGCAGCGTTACATGATGAGATAGACGATCGTGTAGGCGGGTGCTAGACGATCCTGTAGCAAAGCGGGGAGCTACACGATGAGGTAGGTGATCGTGTAGGCGGGCACTGGACGATCGGGCTATACGATAGACAAAGTACTACACGATCAGTGTAAACGCTAGATCGTATAAACGTGGAACTAGGCGATGCGCTAAAGATAAGACTAGGATGATAGCACTACGATGGGAGGCTAAATGCTATCCGATGGGGTGATAGTGTTAGACGATGAGGCATTGGCACGCACAAGTGGCAATCAAATTAGACGATGACGTTGAGACGAGGTGCTACCGATCAGGCGTGTGCGCTAGACGATAGCTGCTTCGCTAGACATGGGCGCCAGCAACTACACGCATGAAGCAAGAGCTGTATGGTAGAATGGTACTATGCGGAAACACTATGCGATGGTGCTATGCGGCAACGCTATACTATTGTGCATGCGCATGCTATAACGATGGTGCTATGCGGACAATACTAGAGCGATGAATTAGGCGATGAGATCAACCGAGGTGGACACATGGTGAAACGTCATTGCGTTGCTAAGCGCTTGGTACATAGGTGATTTGTTGTTTGGTGACGTGCTATGTGCTGACGAACATCCGAGGGTGTGGCGCATAGGACAAGGCTAATAGTATGGTGTTGAAGAGTGTTTGGTCATTATCCTAGTTGAGCGCATAGGGCAAAGGTAAGCCATGCGAAAGAGAAGGATATGCGGGCCAAAAGATGAGCCTTGCAAGCATCTGGCATATGTGACCAAGTTGCATCATTGGATGCACAATGTAAGCTTGGATGAATGCATTTCCGGTAGATGACGCAAATGAGTGGATGAATGCATTTTGTAGATGGACGCATTGAGGTAGGATGGGCGCATATGAGATTGGATGGACGCATTCAAGGTCGTCATCCGGACATGTGCTTGTTAGAGAAATCTTAGGCCTTAAAAAAGAAGGTGTAGGCACAAGAAGGCCAGCAAATTTAAGCATTATGTGTTGGCTAAGGAAGAGGAAGACACTTAGATTGCGATGGCATAAAGGTTGCATTGATAGTGTGGGGAAAAGAACCTTGGACATTGCGACCAAATTAGGAGTGGTCCGGCCTAGAGGAGATTTTGGACGCCTATAAATAGGGCCAAGGAATTAGACCATAACTCGAGTTCTCTTCAAAAGGACATTAGGAAAGTATAGGAGGACTAATTGGAGGAGACTATGCATTGATGAAGGAACGCATGCGTTGTAGCAAAACCATGCATCGGTCATGAGGTTCCAAGTAGAGGAGATGCTGTCAGACAGTGGTCTGGAAGTAGCATCAACTTGGACAAGGAGTCTAGAATACTCGTGAGTTTGGAGTGATTTCTAAAGCCACCTGAAAAGCTAAGAGAGTCTAGTTTTCAGGTGAGGCTGCTGGAGAATAATCTCCAAGGAATCGAGCTAGAGAATGAGAAAAGATAGAAGGGTTGAACTGTCGGGTAGGCTTGGCCAGCCTGAATTTTTTTGATATTTCGGCCAAACCACGAGAAGTTATGAGCTAATATTTTGAGGTAAGCTTTCTGAGACATTTTAGAGCATATTTTTAGAAGGAAATAAACTCGGATAAAGCCTAGAACTATGAGTAATCTGAGCTTTAATTTGAATATGTGAATTTAGGGTTCAAAAGAGGAACCCGAGAAGATCAAGGAACTTCAAAGAGAAAGATTCCTATCCTTACCAAGGTGAGTGGCAATTTCCTTAAGTTCTTAAGCATATATTTTAGAGTAAATGTATATGCTTTTTGAATGAGTAATCTAGCATGAGATATGAGATTATGTGATTGGATGGTCAGCAGGTCAAATAGACCTAGTTTCCTGAGCCGAAAGCAAAACCTCACGGGATGAGCCAGAGGACCGAGAAGGTCTAGTTCTTGAGCCTGTGGAGGATCCTCGTATGGATGGTCAGAGAGCCGACAGGCCTTAGCTTCTGAGCCCATGAGTGGGGACTATGTGCACATAGGAACATAGGAAATAAGGGAAACGAAAAGAGTAAGCGTTGTAATTAATAACAGTTAACTATCTACCGTATGTGTAGGTAGAGTATAGACTCATCTAATAGTTATCAGTTTAGCTATCTACCTTAACGTGTAAATAGAGTTGAGAACAGATCATTCAAGGCTTATAGGTTGAATGTAACCTCGTATTAATGATGTGCTTGTTATTATGAGTTGAAATAGACTCTAGAAGTTTCTTACCACTCACTGAGCTTTGTGAAGCTCATTCTTTTCTTTCATGTTTTTCATCCATAGCAAAAGATGAGAGTTCTAGGGTGCTGCTAAGGTCAAGGTCTGCCACAAGCCACAGTTCAACTTCCGAGTGTTTTAAGAATGGTTGTTGAAAACTTTTAATAAGTCTTGGAGTTGTATGAACATTACATTGCTGTAATATAAAATGGCGCCTACTTAATCAGTTTTGTTATCTCCTTAACTTAAAGTTTATGGAGAGTATAAAGAGGTTCAGTTGGACAGTAGGTATCATAAAGGGTGGTATCTGCCAGTCCCTCACGCCTTTCCTCGGGCTCAGGAGTGGGGCACGGGGCGGGGTGTGACACATCCTCCCTTAAGAAGAAATAAATTTCAAAATATAAATGATCAAGAAGTAATAGCTTCACCTTTCAAGATGATAAATGTACCTGAAATTTGGAACAAAAGTACTGACATTAAAAGATATAAAAAATATACAATTAACGAATAATAGTTATAATAAAAATTTACATAACAATATCCAACCAAGTAGAGAAGAATAGAATCAAACTTGAATCCAAGGACGATGACCCTAAGCATCACCATAACCTCACACTTATTGATAAGCAAAACTATTGTTATGAAACCTTACTGAATATCGTATCAAATAATAAAATTTAAAAATATAATTTATTGATGTATCCCTATGAGATATAAAGATGAATAAAGAATTCTAATAATAGAATTATAAAGATCATGATAATACTTACGCAATTCTAACTTCATATCAGCCCATAACTATGAATATTTTTAAATATTAATGCCACAATTAAGATGAGCTTACCTAATCTATTTAATGTATTCTATCAGAATTATTATTATGAGTAAATACTTAGTCCTTCTGCTGTTGCAACACCTATACATTCTTGACATTACGATTAATAAGAGTAATAGTATTATATCTACCCAAGATCGTAACAGATGGACAAATACCTCCAATTAGATAGATGCTATCGTTCAAATCATTTTCCAAAACATCACTCTTTGAAAAGTAATCAATTTACTTATAAACTTAAATTAGAGGTATTGCCTAACCCTTGCCCAACGTATAAGTAAAATAGACACAATAACTCAGTTCCCATCGACGATAACTACTCCCGTGACATCCGCACGATTCAACACGACACGACCAGATATTTATGTACAAATGTGGACTTAGACACAACACCAGGCGTACAATATATAACTAGGGAAATCGACCACCCTGCAATGAATGGTAACAATATATATGGCATGAATGAAACTTATCGAGTACATCAAGTTTAGGCCTATAAATATATTAATGTTCAGTCGATAATGATCTTAGTTACCCTACTAACAATTTACAAATAAAATTCATTGTCACCAAATGTAGAGACTCATAGCATTTGGTTTCAATAAAGGAGTATGACAAAGTCCATCTCCACAATTCAGCTGGAGTCAATTTAACCTAAATGGAGGATATTGGAGAACTTTCTGTACGCTTTAAAATATGAATTAGAGATTGATGAGAATATCTAATAACTACCTAATAGATTGTAACCGAGAAAGTTGGTTCAGGAAATATGCTTACACAAGTGGCCGAGTTGCGACTTAATGTTGAACTACTCTGATTACATCTATACATCGGTATAAACATTTCGTTAGCCTAAACATCACGTGTAAATTCCCAGACGGAAGATCGCTGAAATTTAACTTTTTTCACACACTTACCAGTACCAACATTGCAAAACTTTCAACGAAACTTTCACACTGTTATAATAAGAGTGTTATTTTCTGTCCGTAGCCAAGTGCCATGGTTCCAGTCATCCACGCGCAATTATACGACAAGTAGAATTCGATTAAAAATCAAATCTATTGGCGAGAAAGATGTACATTACTCTATCAAGAGTACCCATAGAAATTTGTACTCGCATGCTTTTCAATATCCTCGACTGCGTGAAAGACCTTGGACAAGTCCTTGAAACAAAAATAAGACCATAAAGATCTTTATTCGACTTAGTAAGCGACTATCCCTAGTCTTAGATAGCTTTAATTCGAAACCCTATTCGTAGTGACCATCTGTAATTAATTAAAACAAATACCTCATAATCTCATACAAAAGGCTTATAAGATTTATCAAAGCCCCAGACATCGCAAACTATGTGATCAATCATTAAATCTCGTGACGAGAATTTCACTATAGTAATTGATCATACAACTTCGTCGAAGAACCATGTGAATTCTTCTAATTATTGTCCCACTGATTCGATTAGTTTGAGAACGTAAAAGTAAGTAAGATACGATCAAAGCCCAACTTCATCTATCATGTAAGACCACAGCACTAGAATTACTCACGTCTATTCATTTATCAAAGAAAAACAGGTTGAATAGTTTTCGCTTAGAGTAAGAAATTTCGAGTCACATTAGATACCCAAGGATATTTGAAGGAATATCACATAAATTATATTCCTTTATAACCTATCAAAATATCTTTCTCTCTCTATACTAACACAACTGAAGACGGACATGGCAAGGAATACCAGCCAGTACACCAGCATTAATTCAGCCTTCTAATTATAATTAATGAAAAAACTAATCTTCTGTGGTTTCATCTTTATTTATCCACGACGAGGTATAATGTCTATACCAAGTTATATTATATCTTAAATGTCGCCATTAGCCCAATCACAGTATAAGCTTTATGTTGATATATAGGTTTTTATACTGTTTCGGAAATAAGAATAAGAGGTAGCTTTGAACGCAAACTTATAATTCTTCATTTCTCAAATATCAGATCGTCATCATTGTGAGGCACAAAAAGATTCAAGGGTTATTTCCTGTTATTGAACAGGCTTTACCGTTCAATATTTGCAATTTGTCCACCTCTGTTATTGGCGTTCACAGTGCAAAGATCTATAACCTATTAATTGTTGATAATATCTAGTTAAATATAAATATTAAGAACCATCAAAGGATATCGTGAGTTAACGTCAAGTAAAGAAGTGGAGCATTTTTAACTCGAACCAAATGATAAAAGGGCTTATGAAACTCTCTACATAATTGGGTGGATTGAGCACGAAGTATCTGTGTTGTTTCAGAACAAACAATGAGATATGGATTAGAGGTAATTTGCCTAAGAGAAGAGTCTTTCTTTTGCATAGTCCAATTGAATAAGGAGTTTATCCTTTAAATCAACAAATCTGTTGCTTGTCAGATGAGTACAACATCTTGAAGTACTTAACATCCAGGAAGACCATTTGAGTAACAATCTGCATATCCATAGGAAGTATTTGAACAAGGTAAGTTCTTAGAGAGATAAGAAGAGAAGACAATTACAGAACTGTGTTCGATAATCGAGTGAATGTCGAACGGAGTTCGTCTTGCCCTAAAACCTCTATAGTGTGGTAAACTGATGGTAGTAAATAGTGCAGAGAGATGGCAACTTGTGCCAATTGTATATAGTCGGTTTATAATATTCAACTGAACCTCACTGACATTGCGTCAACTCCTAATGGAATTATAGTTACAGGTGTAATCTGATAATTACTACTTATTACTATGTCAACTATAAAAGCAATAACAGATGCAACACCTGAGCCCCTAATCTAACTTTAAAAATTGAACTCAGATAGGGAGATCTACCCGAGTATAATGTATGCAATTAAAGCAGAGCAATCTGGGGTGTTACGTAATATCATATATGAGTAGTTGAGGTAATCCTATAGTATGAAATATGCATAACTAAGATCATTTGATTGAACCCTTATCCAGAATCTGATTAATAGATATTTGCACGTTCAGTTTCATTGCCAGTTGACTGTATTACCAGTTCATAGATGACCATCCCACTCCTAATGTATTAACTTAAACAGTACCTGGCGATTAATATTGTACCTGATCATCTTTCCTCAGACCTTCGTATTCATAAGTCGACCATCTGATCAGATGGATCATCTATGGATGACTTGCAACCTAATAGTCCAATCTGTATAGATATACCTTAATAAATCATGCACAAATACGCTCTATCGAATTGTAGAGGATATGACATAAGCTTTATAAGAGCATATAATCCCATTACATTATGCTTAGGTTATTTAGAAATCAACCCCATGTAATAAATGTGACATAAGTTGATAGATGGATTAATCTCCTACTTTAATTTTCACTTTGTTGATTTATGTCAATTGATATGATTATTTATACATTAGAAGATAATTAATATCTATTTTGAGGTAACTGTAACTTAAAAGTGTTTTTATAATTGTTGAAAGAATTATTATTACCAACACTCTTGTGTGGAATTAATACATGCGGTTTTAATAAATATGATTAATACTCATATATATACCTAACAAGGAGCGTTAAGTGAAACAGAGATAATGCTTAATATACTTTACTAATCATCGCATTTGAGTCTTAACTAAGAATAAATTTTAATTTTTACACACTATTATTTGATTAATTGAGTAATTTAAACACACACGGGATTAAACAGAGTAAGGTTATATTGTCATAATTACATCGTTTCAGTTTGAGGGAGAGTGTCTTAGAAAATAACTCATTAATGGAGAATCTAGGGACATAGATTGATGGTATATCAATACGTTAATTGAGTATTCTATATCTCTGAATCCGCTACTGTTAGGTTGAGACGTTAGTAGAGTGTTAAAGATTTTATCACGAGAGTTATTAAAGAGTATAACCCTGTAATAGGATAAGTTGGAGAGAATTTTTAATGGGAATATTCTTTGTTAATGTGCAGTACAATAAGACATGATATCTTGAGTGATTTCGATCAAATGTATTTCCATTTCTCTAGTGTATACAACTTATAAATCGTATTGAAAGTTCAGTAGGAAGCCATTACTTTTGCTCAGAGATTTCATTATTTGATTTGTTGAGAAAATTTAATAATAGTTTCTTCTAACGTGGATAGGTTGGCACAACATGTCTCGCCAACGTTGTCACCATTCGACATAAGCATGTTAATGAATCCTTAAGAAAATTGTTGAAAGAAGAAGATGGAAGGCTTGGTCTGGAAGACTTTTAAAAATTGGGGGAGTATAGATATAGAGTTAGAGAAGTAGTCATGGAGGACAAATAATCGCCTTTGAGAGTCCACTACCAGACGGAATGAGGAACATGAAGCTCAAGTATATAGATAGCCACAAAATCTTCGCTCATATTTCTAGGAGTCATCTTCGTGAAAATTGTTCTCACCTACTTAACGTCTTTATAACTAAACACTTCCTATCTAATAACTTATCAAGTTAACGAGTGAGATGCGGAAGTTATTAACTAAGCAAATTGATGAGGCTAAATGGCCTATATTTATACGTACTAACTAACCTGCATATTTAAGCCATTATCTCAGAACATATGTGCATCAAATATTTCGTCTAATAGAACCACTTAATCTTGGAAGACTGACAAAAACCGAGTATTTCTTTAATATACAAATATATCTTCCGGTAAGTACTAGATTGATCTACATGATCCAGAGCTTGGATGCAGATGATTACCAATTATGAGCTCTATATATGGAACTAATCGACCATAGTTCATTGTGAGTAACTGTGCCCTCAATACTTTAATGTCTTATCTTTGAGGAATAAAGTAATCATATTGAAAGTAAAGAGAATATGACGATACTTGAATTCTACAAATAGAGAATCTAGATTGAATGGAAGAAACTTCTTAGAGTCTATATCACATAAGTCACGTATACTACATTTAATAACATATTACGGCATCATAGACGAATTAGAGAGTAGACCGAGATATATATTCACTGCCACTTTTATAGATGCCTTGAAAGTTAAGTGATATTCATACAAATGAGCGACGATATACACGTATATATATCTTTCAATAGCTAGATAATACTACTATAGATGATTCCAGAGGTCTAAGGATCCTTACAACATCAAAGCGAAGTAAAGAATATTAATCTGTTAATTATTATTAACAATACGCAATTACTATCTGGTATTACGAGTTTTCATACCCTCACTTTTATTCCAATATGTAGTCTCTAGTGCACATATCTTTTCACTCTACTTACTATTTTGACATACAATATATATACATAGGTGCCTTGTATACGTACAATCTACACTGATCCAATCTCACGGTATCAATCTTGGATCCCGCATGCTTCAATCATGGTCTCCCACAAATCTAGACGCTCTTTTCCAATGCATCTCAGATGTAGCACAATCATCGAGTATGGAAAGTGTTCTTATGCTTCATCACAGCTCAGGCAATCTAGTCTACTTAAAGAAACACAGACTGAGAATATCTCCATTAATTGAATCCATTTTCTTGAGCATTGGTTGAAGACTCCTAATTTCTATTATATGAGCATCTGCAAACTCAGACACATCAGCAGCAAAACATCTCACTATGTCATATGGATCCATTACAGTTAGAATACAACCTATTGATTGTTTGACTCACTAAGAATATTTAGTAAATTTTTGCTCGAATAAGCGAACCAATTAAAAATAGAGAAATAATGTACACCACTCACGCATTGTGTCCCAACAATCGAAAAGATAGAAATAATTACTATATTGTCTCATATAAGTTACAATTAGCCTGTCCTACATTAAAAAGTTGAAGAAAGTCTGAATGGGCTCTTCTTCGGTCCTACCCTTATTTCAGAAAAACCCACTTAATATTAGTATCCACAATCATTTGCGGACTACAAAGCCATAAAATAGAAGACTGCAGATTACTCCACATACCATGTTGACTTTAGGCTTCCCATCTCTACAGTCCTAAAGTTAGTATCCATAAAATCTTTAATAAAACATAGTAGGCTCTAGTGATAACTCTAGGTTAAATTCCATAATGATATTTGTCTCAGAACATCTTATCACATATCTATAAAGATAGTAGTAGCTGTCAGTAATTGCTTGCTTGCGATTATGTTGCCGAAAATAATATCAAATAAACATTTTCAGTGAGATGAGCGCCTGCAACTCTCTGAACAACAGGATTATGAGCAGAAGTACAACTTATATTCCATCGCTGAGTCGTAGATTATCTATATTCTCTATATATATTGCGACATGCGCTCTCTTATGCTCGACGTATGTGTGGTGCCGGCGTAGGGAGATTTTATCTTCTCCTACCACTAGCAGCCGCTACCCTGAAAACTAGACCTCTTTAGCTTTCAAGGTGGCTTTAGAACACTCCAAACTCACGAGTATTCTAAGAACCCTTGTCCCAAGTTTGATGCTGACTCCCAACCACTGCTGAGTTGGGCAAGATCATCTCCTTCAATCCGATCATGAGAGATACTCCACCTTGATCGTATTGATCTCTTGGACAATTGGTTTTGCTAACTCTAATCCCTTTTAACTGCTCACTTCGCATCCTTCCTATCTAATTAGCCATTAGTCTCCATCCCACACTTGCACGGTTCCAGTGCCAATATAGGCATGGT
The DNA here is from genome assembly GCF_009727055.1 of Benincasa hispida. Taxonomy (NCBI): domain Eukaryota; kingdom Viridiplantae; phylum Streptophyta; class Magnoliopsida; order Cucurbitales; family Cucurbitaceae; genus Benincasa; species Benincasa hispida. The sequence continues at coordinate 41,018,968 of NC_052357.1, forward strand.
TCTCTAAATGTCCTTTTGCAAGACACCATACCGAGATCTAAGATCAGCTTGTGATCTATTCACTTTCCTTGAGCCACTAGTTTCATACTCGATGTGTCCCCACAATCTCTTACTAAAGGCGACACCTTCCTATCGGTCGCATTGTCTCCAAAGTGTTCTTGAATACAACTCAACGTAGCGTAGTTCAATGCATTTAACTCTTCACTCGTCTCCATCTCTCTAGCACAAGTCTATATGTTGTTTTTCCTACTTATTCCGAATCACTATATAATGTCTAATTAATAATGCATAGTCAATTAGTCACTGTTGAGGATCTCTAAACAACCATCCTAATTTATATAAAGTGAGCCTAAGATATCTTCCTAACAAAGAATATCCCTACTATGTCTCGTAAATGAACAGAGCCTTGCAATAGAATTAACCTCATTAACTTACAATCACATCATATTTCTGATCCATAACCTAACCTCAATGTCTGTTCCAAACAAATAGAAACTACTCACTAATATGCAATTGTGCTACCACTATCCCAAATTTGCGTACACTAATAGCTCAAAACTCGATATCATTGCATAATTCCAAATCCAGAAGCTTACTAATTATGTGACATCCAAATGTGATGCTAAACTTGGTAATACAATATGCCAGAACTGCTAAGGACAAAGATAGGCTCATCTTATAGATCCTCGCAATATTACCTTGCTTCTTTCACGCATCGGCATTCCGTTTGAGAGAGACCTACTATGAACGTCCAATCGCTTCCAGAGATAAATGACCATCAACTACTTCACTCTGACATCATACTTCTAGCCTATTGTCTCTTATTGACGCTAATCACGACCCTCAGAGTATATGTCAGTTTCAAGTCAGACATAATAACGTCACGTCCACAAACTACATGACATATCCCTTATGTAGTGCCAAAGCATAGTCCTGTAAGGCGAAGACACCGACACAGGCGAGGCGGAACACTATGATTCACCACTGTACGACAAGAATGCTTGATCTCAATCCGTAATTATCTATCGTTCTAGATATATATTACTATTGCGAGCAAAAATAATGTCCAACCTATAATAAAATATCGTAAATAAGCACAGTTCAACTATGAACATAAGACAACCTAAATAAAGTATATTCACTGTTAGAACCATAACATAAAATTGATAGAGAGCTAGCATGCGCATCAATGCAATAAGAGTATTATTGGAGTTACCTGCCATAGGATAATGATTTCCCCTACAGCTCTCTCCCATTCGTAGTAGTATCACTGCGCCGCCATAATGTGCCCTCAGCGAAAGTACAGCTATCGTCAGCGCACTACGGCGACAATAAACGTGGCAGTAGTGAGACACCATGACAGTACCTAAATGCGGAAATACAATCGCGTCACGTGCATGACAAGCTAATGTGCAGTTGCCATGCCTACTTCGTATCTAACACTATCACCCATCATGAGTATAATACAGCACCATAGTCCGCTTCCACTCGAGACCATACTATGCTACTCATGCTATGGCATCTATTTTTTTAAGATGCTATCATATAATTGTCGACTATCCGCCCTCCAAAGCTTTCCACAATATCGTCTCACGCGTAGTAATACACTGATCTGGTAGTACTGTATGATATCTATCGTCCGATAGCCGATATCGTCAGTTCCCGCACACGATCACCTACCTGGTCCGCGGTAACTCCACCGAAGCGCACATGCAGATAAGGATCGTCTACACCTCCATCACAGATCGATCTATCTCATCATAGTATAAAGCTGCACACCAAACTACATATATGATCATTTCTACCTCATCCCGTTAACTCCATCCGACAACCTCCACTTCGCCCCTTGCACATCCGATCGCCTCAATCTCGCAGCATACCACCGCAAGCTTATACTCATCTGCAGAGCACCGCTCACTTTAAAAACATTCGTTGGGCTTAGCCATTCCTCATATAGCTCCCACTCAATTGCTGACATTGTAACTGATCTTTCCCGAGAGCGCTTTTACGCCTCCAGATCAACACCATACTTTTTCTGCGTTAATCTCCGTCTCTGCTTATAACTCTAACGACCATCACACAACTCAATTAGGCAGATATGTCCATCTTAAGCCAAATATAACTTCAGCCAAAACGAACGTACCACATTATGCTTTATTTACTCAATAATCGCACTCTGTTATCCATACTCATCTTAACCTCCCTTGGTTTATAATGAGGTCACTATAACTGCAAAAATTTAATGTCAATACTTAACCTCATGGTAATAGAAATCAATGTATCATTAATAGTCTTCACACTCAACACTAAGGATGTCAACTCTTATACACTCTAAGTAATCCATATAATCACCGGTGCTTAAGTACGAAAATATGGAAATCACAGAGTTCACACATACATGCGGAAGATCACTACACATTATTTAGGATTGTAAAGTTTTCACCATGGGGAGAAAAGGGTACATAAATAGTTGATTTGAATGAGATTAAGTTTTTGATAAGAGTGGTCTAATATTTGCGAATCCAATGGAAGAAATATCACACTAGTTAACTTTTGAAATTTAACCATTTTCATTGATTTCAAAACTCATTCCAAAAATCTCAACTGGTCAGTATGTAAAAGGTATTTCTAAAATTTTTATTGCCCTCAAGATGTATGTGTCAAGACCAACATCTTATACTAATTTCTATATTGATTAATTGTCAAAAGGTTTGATAAACTAACATATAACTGAATTAATGTTTTGCATATCAGTTCTAGTTGGATGTTGCGTTTGAATGAGCCCTGGGGATGAGTCGGGGATAAGGTTATCTCTTATCGTTTGATACATAGAAGTGTGGATTGTGATTAATCAACACACACAGTACCCGACGGATTTTATAGAGAATATTCTTGTCTGAGATTGAGGTTCTAACTTAGGTAAACACTCGAGGAAGTTCAGTTAGTAGAAAAATATTAGGAGGTTCCATATCTTAGAAGATTGAAACGTATTCTACTCACTTCCAGGTCATAATTATTCAAAATAATAGATATTTAGATTTATTTGTATTCTTCCATTCTTGAAGGTTTAAAAGCATCTTCTAAATCCTATTCTTAGCATTATAGTAATTTTATTTCTACGAGTAACATTTTGTATCAGAAAGTAATGAGTAGCCTATTGGCTTCCATTTAGAAGGGTTTTGTGTCAATTGCGAATGATCATGGCATTCAGAGCTGTGGATAAATGATAACATATTATTTATATACTGTAATCGCTAATATCGCTAAATAGATTTACACTTTGTGTTTCCCTAAATATGTTGAAATTTTAATATCAAGCAGTTAAAGATTAAGTATACCTTGATCAGGTTGACGAATACGAAAAGTTTAGCTGGTAATAAGTAATGAAATATGCAACTGCTCTCCTACGAGTCATAAAATTAAGATAATCAATAAAGAAGTATGTGAGTTAGAAAAGTGTTTCTATGGCGTTATTTCTTAATACTAAATAATAGGAGTTGAGCACGTATCAATCCTATTGATTACTTAAGAGTTTGTTTGTTATGGCAATCTCTTCGTAACTAATTCCTTAAATGAATATGAACATTTCAAGTGCGATTGTAGTGAATAAATGATAGTCTGAAACTAATAACAGAAGAGTCTGAGAGTTATAGCAATGAACAGAATTTGTATTCTGGTCTTTGATTCTTATGGTAATGCAATCTTCCGAAAGAAAAAAACAAATGTAAATTAATTAATAGTATTTTTTAATCTATGACTATCGGTAATTTCCAATTATGGAGAGATTGTGGTGATCCTATCTTCAGTAAATTAATCTATAGTGAGAAAAGACAGCATCTGACTAATAAGACACTAATGACTAGGTAGAAACATTTGTGTAGAGTAACTCTTCCACAAGAATTTAACATTAATGATATATTTCAATGGTAATATCCGGCTCATGCATAGCAGAGCATTCTATATACCTACAATCCAACATTACTTGTACACACATAATAAAATATATTCTTTATAAGGTCTAATACATGACATACCATTCGATTAATCTGAAGTAGACAAAAATATCTAGTCGATCCCACGTAGATACAAAACTACAACACAAGAATACATCATGACAATACCATTCTATAAGAACTATGTCACTATATCTATTTTCTAGTACTCTTATAAACACTAGAAGCGCCTACACTCATAAGCACTATTCAATAGTAACCTATTTTAACCTTATTCCGAACCTCTAGAAATTATATACCTATCCTTGACTAAATGATATCACATAGGAATGGTAACACCATTACAGAGTACATCAAGATAAGACATAAACTCGAACAAAAATCTAATCTTGTGAACAAGACAAAGGACATATACATACACTATATTTGAAAATCAACGCACAGCCTCTTGATATCCCCACTACAAATGCTCATTATGTCATCAAGCATGGAAGAAATGAAGAATGGTACACGTGATGGGATAAAGATGTTTTCTTCAGCAAAGTCTACACCCACACAATTGTAATAATCAATTTTGGAAAGAAAGATTCCTTCCGGATTGCCAAAATTATTTGCTGAAAAGTACGCCAAACATAAGTAAACTTATCATAGTACAATTCCTTTTGAACTAACCTACGGTGAATAGTTAACTTTATCAACATGAAGTTTAGCTTTATGCACATACCTTAAAAGGAGAAAAATGAAAAATGAACTTCATAAGCAAAAAACAGGAACTTGAATCTTTTTGTCTCAATTGGATCAGAAAATTCAAGCTCCCTAGTCTAGGGCACAAAACAACCAAGCAATTGAAAAAGAAAATTTACAGAAAACCTTATAGAACCCAAGGTATTTTCAAAAAAACCAAAAAACAAACTTATAAACCAAGAAGATTTAAAATAAAAAACTACTAAAGAAAGAAAATTACTTGTTATAAATGTAAGACAAAAGGGACACATAGCTTCCAAATGTGAAAAATTAATAATTTAGAAATAGATGAAGATTTAAAATTCAAATTATTAAATTTGTTAACACATTCAGACTCCTGCTCCTCATCAGATGATAATAAGAATCCTCCTATGAATAAATTTTGAAATTCAAGAATACTGAGATAATT
>NC_052357.1:41024098-41055288 GCF_009727055.1 Benincasa hispida
ATAGGAAATAAAGGGGAAACGAAAAGAGTAAGCGTTGTAATTAATAACAGTTAACTATCTACCGTATGTGTAGGTAGAGTATAGACTCATTCTAAGTAGTTATCAGTTTAGCTATCTACCTTACGTGTAAATAGAGTTGAGAACAGACTCATTCAAGGCTAAGGTTTGAATGTAACCTCGTATTTATGATGTGCTTGTTATTATGAGTTGAAATAGACTCTAGAAGTTTCTTACCACTCACTGAGCTTTGTGAAGCTCATTCTTTTCTTTCATGTTTTTCATCCCAGATAGCAAAAGATGAGGAGTTCTAGGGTGCTGCTAAGGTCAAGGTCTGCCACAAGCCACAGTTACACTTCCGGAGTGTTTTAAGAATGGTTGTTGTAAACTTTTAATTAAGTCTTGGAGTTGTATGAACATTACATTGCTGTAATATAAAATGGGCCTACTTAATCAGTTGTTGTTATCTCCTTAACTTAAAGTTTATGGAGAGTAGTAAAGAGGTTCAGTTGGACAGTAGGTATCATAAAAGGGTGGTATCTGCAGTCCCTCACGCCTTTCCTCGGGCTCAGGAGTGCGGGCACGGGGCGGGGTGTGACACATCCTCCCTTAGAAGAAATTAAATTTCAAAATAATAATGATCAAGAAGTAATAGCTTCACCTTTCAAGATGATAAATGTACCTGAAATTGGAACAAAAGTACTGACATTAAAAGATATAAAAAATATACAATTACAGAATAATATTATAATAAAATTTTACATACAATATCCAACCAAGTAGAAAGAATAGAATCCAAACTTGAATCTCAACATGACCCTATAAAATCACAACCTCAACTAATTGATAAGACAAAACCATTGTTTAAACCTTTTGAAATATCAAATAAAAATTTAAAATTAATTAATTTTTAAGTAAAGAATCTAATAATATTTTAGACAAAATTAACCTTCAATTACAAAACATGAATTTAAATTCCACAAAAGAATTTAATACATCAACATAAAAAATTAATACTATAAATGAAACTTCTTGTCAAAATCATTCTGACATACATGAAATAAAAGATAATCCTAATGACTTACAAAATAACCTAGAAGAACAATTTCATAACATCACTCTTCAAAAGATAACAAATTATAGGTATCCAAAATTTAGAAACTATTAGTCCAGACCATCTCTCCCTGACATGCAATACGAAGAGAGATATCAATTAACCCAGGCTCAATATACAGGAAATGGCATCTATGAATGGAACATAAATGGCATGACTGAACATCAAATTCTAAATTTAATGCATCAAATGATCTTAGTAGCCACTACTTACAAAATACACCAAAATATAGACCACCAAATTGTTCAAATGCTAATTTCCAGTTTCACTGGCAATTTAAAAGGATGTTGGGATAATTCTGTATCTTTAAATGACAAAAGAAGAATACTAACTACCATTAAAGTTGAACCAAGTGGTTCAGGAATAAGTCAAACACAAGGCGCCGTTGCAACTTTGATTTACACTATTACCAAAAACTTTGTAGGAGAACCCGTTCAATTCCAAGAACGAAGTTCTGAAATTCTTTCAAAACTTACCTGTTCAAAACTTCAAGATTTCAGATGGTATAAAGATGTTTTCTTGAGCAAAGTCTACACCCGCACAGATTGTAATAATCAATTTTGGAAAGAAAGATTCCTCTTAGGATTACCAAAATTATTTGCTGAAAAAGTACGCCAAACAATAAGACAAACTTATCATGGTACAATTCCTTTTGATAATCTAACCTATGGTGAATTAATTAACTTTATCAACAATAAAGGTTTAGCTTTATGCACAGAGCAAAAATGAAAAATGAATTTCATAAGCATGAACAGGAACTTGAATCTTTTTGTGCTCAAATGGTTATGAGAAAATACAAGCTCCCTCAGCACGAAAACCACACAAGCAATTTAAAAGGAAATTTTATAGAAAACCTTATAGAACCCAAGGATATTTTCAAAATAACCAAAACAAACAAACTCATCAACCAAAAAGAAGATTTAAAAATTACAAAACTACTACAAGAAAAGAAATTACTTGTTATAAATGTAGACAAAAGGGACACATAGCTTTAAATTGTCCTATGAAAGGAAAAATTAATAGTTTAGAAATAGATGAATATTTAAAAATTAAGTTATTAAATTTGTTAACACATTTAGACTCCTCCTCCTCATCAAATGACAATGAAGAATCCTCCTATGAACAAAATTTTGAAATTCAAGAAAATACTGATAATTCTGATTCTGAAATATCAATATACTCTAGTGATAATCAAACTGATTCTGAAATACTGATAATTATTTCAAGAGATCAAGAAATTCTTTTTGAAGCCATTATGTAACATCCCACACCTTTTTATTTATTTATTAATAATGTAAAATTTTTCCCTTTTCAATAATTGTCCTTAGTTGAAGGGCATGTTTGGAAGTCTGAGTTAAAAGTATAAATGCGAGGATTTTAAGTGTTGTCGTGGAATTTATTCACAATTTTTTTTTTTATTTTCAAATGAAATTTAAAAAGTTATGGTAGGAATTAATTATTTTTGGAAAAAGGAAAAGGAATAAATAGTATAAAGTGGGTTAAGGAAATGATTTAATTTGAAATATACTATTTTCCTTTTTATTATTATGATTATTATGATTATTAGTTTTTTAAAATAAAAAAGGGCATCCCCCCCCCCCCCCAATCTCCCTCACAGTCGGCGCCCTCACAGCGCCTCGCTCGTCGCCGCCAGCCACGAATCCCAGCCCGCTTCGCATCTCTTTCCCTCTCAACAACCCTCGCACCTTCGCTACCTGTCTGCCAAGCGCGGGCAAGCTGCACACCTCCGATCGATGTCTCAAACTTACTAGCCACGCGCGTGGCCTCTCGTTCTCGTGGCACGCGTTCGTGTTCTCCCCAAAGTCGTTCTGCTGCTGCGACTCTCTAGAGGATTTGATTCGCATTGCTTCCCTTGGCGCCTTCACTGGCCACCGTCAGACGTTCCTCACCCAACACGGTCAAAGTCATGCTGGCCTGCTGATCGACGTCTTGGATCTCAGCTTCCGCCCATTCGCCAGCCTACCACTTGCTACCGGCTGTTCCTAGCGCTCCATCTCCGGTCTAGGTTCGACCGAGCAGGGTCCGGTTCTGCTTCAACGCCTCCGGTCTCGTACTCAGAGTTGGTTTATCATCTATCGCTCGGGCAAGGTTGTGTCGGTTTTGTTTCATTCTCTTGGCCCATAATATTTTGTTTCAGTGTTATGACTCGTCTTTATTGGAGATTTTGTGTCAACTTAAGTTCAGGGTTGTGCAGAAAGAGTTTGGAAGTCAAAAGGAGGGCCCACCGTGTTGGAGGGTGGAATAGGTATTTTTCTTTCTTTGACGTATAGTTCTTTGATAGTTTGGACTGGACCTAGACAGTCTTACAATTATGGCATTAACTGAAATATTGAAGGTTGCCTTTTGTTGTTAGGCGACACGCTGTAGTCGGCATAATTGGATTGGCCGTCATAGGAATATTGCGTGGTCTACAAAATATTTTATATCTGATCAAGAGTATACGACTCGAGTATAGAGTAAATCATTATCACTGGAACTTGCTCCTCAGAGCCAGGCTCTAGTTGTATGCTAGCATGATAAGTGTACTGTTAAGGTAAATGTTAGCATGTTTTGATGTGACAGTATGACTTAAATCAAAGTATGTTTGGCACAAATTCTGCTTTATTTACATCACACACCTGAGTGGGCTTTGATCGTTATTAGTTATGTGTGATAGTATGTGTTTTCATATGTCGATGTCTAATCTACTGGGCATTGAGTCATACTTGTAGTGTTGTCGGATTTATTGATATAAGTTATACATGGATGATGTAAAATGCTTGTTAAAAATTATTGGGTATGCTGCATGCGGCAGGCCATGGTCATTCAGGATTTTTATGTATGCTTTCTTAGACTCTAACAATGATTGAATCTTAGCACGTTAGGAACTGTGTGAATATCCTCATTGATTAGTTAGATGGGCTCACCAGTGTGTTTCGCTTTGAGATTCACACGTATTTGTGTTGTCCTTCGTGTGAGAATTCACGGCAGATTTGTGTTCGGCTTCGGGATTCACCAAGTTGTGTTTTCCTTCAAAGTGATTCACAGTTTTTGTGTTTCCTTCGGATTCTCACCAGTTTGTGTTTCCTTCGGGATTCAACAGTTTGTTGTTTCGCTTCGGGATTCACTAGTTTTGTGTTTTCCTTCAGGATTCAGCCAGTTTTGTGTTCCTTCGGCGATTCACATTTTGTGAGCATACTTAACTAGCAATGGGACTTAGGACTCAGTCTTCTTATATGTTACATGTATCTTTATGTTTGCCATATGTGGGTATCTAGAGGACATAGATGGCCTAGCCTGACCCAGTGGTGGGGTTACTTTACTTGAGTATTTTATACTCCATTCCTTCTTTGTTGATGTTTCAGAGTAAGGGTAGAGATTGCATCGGTTGATGGCGCAGCGGAAATTTCATGATCGAGCCACTGGGACTAGTCTTTACGCTTCCGCATCATGAGATTTAGAGTTTCTTTTCATGTTTCCCTTAATGTTTAGTTTTGATGTTTGAACTTTATTATTAAGAATTGTTTTCATATTGTACTTATTACCTTTATGATTTATGGGTACCCTATTTATTGTTTTTAACAATTGCATTTAATAAAATGTCTTTTTGAACTTCTTCTTGTTTTTTAATTAGCATTTATTTCAAATGACTGAGCGTCGTTTTAAATTCTTTGCATGCATTTATTTTAGTAACGGCCTTACCTAAGTCCTAGGGGGTCGGGTAGTTACAGTTGGTATCAGAGCCCATGTTTTGGGTCTTGTAGACTGACTTACTATGTAAGTCTAGATAGTCCCTGTGGCCAGTAACGAATTCCTCGTCATCGCCAGGTATGTTCTACTAACGAAAGTTTCCATGTGTATATGAGGACAGTGATGTAGTGTTTTAAACGCATGATGTTTGAGAGAGGCCTAGAAATAGTTAGCTAACGTACGAATTTATGACAGGACATGGCACCTAAACGTAGAACAAGGAAAACAGTTAGAGAAGAAATACCAGTAGTGAGAGAGGGGAATAATCAAACTGCTCTGGCGGCGCCAATTCCGCCTACGACCCAAGTGGATGAAAAGACAATGGAAGCCCAAATTAGTGAAGTTGTTGTAACCGCTCCGATGCGGAAGCTGTAGGAATTGATCCGTAGCACGATGGCAGGACAGCTTGCCCAGACTCAGGCTCAGGAGGAACCGGTGCCACCCGAGCCGTTACGAAAAACCCGTCCCAAGACAAGGACACACAGAGCCTGTCTCTCGAGGCCAAACATTTAAGGGATTTCCGGAAGTATGACCCTCGCCTCTTTGATGGATCATTAGAAGACCTCACCAAGGCAGAGCTGTGGTTGTCATCCATTGAGACAATTTTCTGTTTTAAGAGGTGCCCGGAAGAGCACAAACTGTAATGCGTAGTCTTCATGCTGACTGGTAACGCGACAATCTGGTGGCATTTGGCAGAAAAGATGATCGATATTGGAGGTGAACTTGCAACCTGGGAACAATTCAAGGAACGTTTTTATGAAAAGTACTTTTCGGCCAACACACGATACAACAACCATGCAGAATTCTTGAACCTGAAGTAGGGCGTTATGTCAGTGGAGGAGTACGAGCAAGAATTCAATAAGCTATCTTAGTTTGCTCCTGAGCTAGTGGCCACCGAGGCAGCGAGGACCGAGAGATTTATCCAGGGCCTGAGGAGCGGGTTACGAGGGATGGTGCATGCCTTGGATTCTTCAGACTTATGCCGCGGCACTGCGAGCTGCTGTGAGGATTGATGCGGACTCCTAGGGGGGAGAGGAATACAGGAGGTCACTCGGGATTAGGACCTCCGCAGGGTAGAAAAGGAAGGCTGAAGCATAGAACTTCTTGAACATCACCAGAGGGGTCAGAAACACAGTGCATACTCCACATCAGTGGGGAACAACAGAGTACCCAGGTTGGAATGGCAGGGAGGATTAGATCGATATGCACCCACTTGCGGTAAAGGCAACACTGGGGACGTTGTTAGTTGGCGTCGCGGAAATTGTTTTCGTTTGGTGGCCAGAAGGAACATATGGCAAGATAGAATGCCCAAGAAGAATGAGCCTAGCATAGGAGCCAGCCCGTAGGAATTGTTTCAGGGAAGGCTCGAACCGCCAGCAACAGCCAGGGAAAGGTTTTTTCTACCACTTGGCATGAAGCCGAGAAGTCAGGCACCGTGGTGACAGGTACACTTCCCATTTTGGGACACCATGCTCTTGTTTTATTTGACTCTGGTTCTTCGCACTCGTTTATATCTGCTATATTTGTGAGACACGCCATGTTAGACTCAGATTCGTTGCCATTTGCATTGTCTATTTCCACTCCCTCGGGAGGGATCATGTTAGCTACAGAAAAGATAAAGGCATGTCAGGTAGAGGTAGCCAACCGCACATTAGATGTAACCCTGATAATTTTAGATATGCACGATTTTGATGTTATATTAGGCATGGATTGGTTAGCTGCTAACCATGCCAGCATAGATTGCTCTTGTAAGGAGGTTATCTTTAAGCCTCCTACAGGAGTCAGTTTTAAGTTTAAAGGGGTTGGGATCGTAGTCCTACCCAAGGTGATATTCGCATTGAAGGCCAGTAGGCTATTCGACCAAGGAGCCTAGGGCTTTATGGCCAGTGTGGTAGACACCAGGGAGAACGAAGTTACCTTGACTTCAGAGCCAGAAGTGGAGGATTCCAGATGTGTTTCCAGAAGACCTTCCCAGATTGCCCCCGCAGCGGAAGATAGATTTTGCCATTGAATTGGAGCCAGGCACAACCCATATTTCGAGGGCCCCGTACAGGATGGCCCCAGCAGAGTTGAAGGAATTGAAGGTCCAATTGCAGGAGTTGTTGGACAAGGGTTTCATTCGTCCTAGTGTGTCACCATGGGGTGCACCCGTTTTGTTTGTGAAAAAGAAGGATGGATCGTTACGTCTGTGCATTGACTATAGAGAGCTGAACAAGGTGACCGTCAAGAACAAATATCCCCTTCCCAGGATCGATGATTTGTTTGACCAGTTACAGGGAGCTACGGTATTCTTTAAGATTGACCTCCGGTCAGGGTACCACCAGCTGAGGATAAAAGACAGTGACATACCCAAGACAGCCTTTCGTTCGAGGTATGGACATTATGAGTTCATAGTGATGTCATTCGGCCTAACGAATACACCAGCAGTGTTCATGGATTTGATGAATAGGGTGTTCAAGGAATTCCTCGACACCTTCGTGATTGTTTTTATTGATGATATTTTGATTTATTCCAAGACAGAGGCCGAGTATGGGGAGCATTTGTAGAGAGTTTTAGAGACATTGAGGGCCAATAAGCTATATGCTAAGTTTTCAAAATGTGAATTTTGGTTGAAGCAGGTGTCCTTTCTAGGGCATGTGGTATCCAAGGAAGGTGTCTTAGTGGATCCTGCAAAGGTGGAGGCAGTTACGGGTTGGGCTCGTCCAACCACGGTTAGTGAGGTGCGCAGCTTTCTGGGGTTAGCAGGCTACTACAGATGGTTCGTGAAGGATTTCTCTCACATAGCCGCCCCATTAACTCAGTTAACCTAGAAGGGGGCAGCATTTGTTTGGAATAAGGCTTGTGAAGCAGTTTCCAGGACCTTAAGCAGAGGCTGGTTTCAGCCCCAATTCTCACAGTACCGGACGGATCAGGTGGTTTCATTATTTTTAGTTATGCATCCAAGAAGGGGTTGGGATGCGTATTGATGCAGCATGGTAGAGTAGTTGCTTACACTTCACGTTAGCTAAAGAAGCACGAACAAAATTATCCCACGCATGACTTGGAGTTAGCAGCGGTGGTTTTTGCTCTCAAGATCTGGAGACATTACTTGTATGGAGAAAAGATACAGATCTTCACCGACCACAAGAGTTTGAAGTACTTTTTCACTCAGAAGGATCTAAACATGAGGCAACGAAGGTGGTTGGAACTAGTAAAGGATTATGATTGTGAAATTTTGTACCACCCTAGGAAAGCGAACGTAGTGGCAGATGCTTTAAGCAGAAAGGTGGCCCATTTTGCAGCTCTCATTATCAGACAGACTCATCTATGCAGGGAACTAGAGAGGGCAGAAATTGCAGTAGTCGTGGGGAAGGTCGCGGCACAGTTAGCACAGTTGTTGGTGCAACCAAGCCTAAGGTAGAAGATTATTGATGCGCAGCGAGACGACTCTTATTTGGAGGAGAGAGTTCATAGAGTGGAGTCAGGCTAGGATAGCGAATTCTCTGTGTCAGCAGAAGGCGGCCTCCTTTATCAGGGGCGTTTGTGCGTGCCGGCGGTTAGTGACATTAAGAATGAGCTGTTGTCAGAGGCTCATAGTTCCCTATTCTCGGTCCACCCCGGTAGCACCAAGATGTACCAGGATCTGAAATGTTACTATTGGTGGAACGTATGAAAAGAAAGGTTACGGAGTTCGTCAGTAAGTGTTTGGTGTGCCAGCAGGTGAAAGCCCCGAGGTAGAGGCCAGCAGGCTTGTTACAACCATTAAATGTACCAGAAGGAAGTGAGAGCATGTGTCTAGGACTTCATCGTGGGTTGCCTTGAACAGTTTAAAGGTTTCACTGTGATATGGCGTGTAGACAGACTTATGAAGGCTAGCACATTTCATAATGAAAAAGTCACCTTTTTAGTGAATAAGTGGGCACAGATATACATGAAAGATAGTGTAAGATTGCATGGAGTACCGTGTCATTGTGTCGGACAGAGACCCTCGTTTCACGTCTAACTTCTGGAAGAGTCTCCAGGCGACATTGAGACCCGGTTAAACTTCAGTACAACGTTCCCCTCAGTCTGATGGGCAGACAGAGAGACTGAATCAGATACTGGAAGACATGTTGCGTGCCTGTGCCATAGAGTTTTTCGGAAGCTGGGATGCTCACTTGCACTTAATGGAGTTTGTGTACATAACAACTACCAGTCCACTATTAGAATGTCACCCTACTTTGAAGCCCTATATGGGAAGAGTTGCAGGTCCCCTGTGTGTTGGATGAGGTAGGAGAGAGGAGATTGTTAGGACCTGAATTGGTGCAGACCACAAATGAGGCCATACAGAAGATCAGGGCTTGTATGCAGACAGCCTAGAGCAGATAGAAGAACTATGCCGATGTAAGATGTAAGGACTTGGAATTTGAGACTGGGGTGAAGTGTTCTTAAAGGTGCACCATGAAGGGTATTCTGAGGTTTGGCAGGAAAGAAAGTTGAGTCCAAGATTCATTGGACCTTTCGAGGTCCTGGATGAGTTGGCCATGTACCTTACGTTTGGCCTTGCCCCACGCATCTCGTCTTCATCTAATGTCTTCATGTTTTGATGCTGAGGAAGTATGTGGCAGATCCCATCATGTATTGACTACGAGCCCTTGTAGTTGAATGATAACTTGAGCTACGAGGAGAACCCATAAGATTCTTGCCAGAGAAGTAAAGATCATTGTGTCATCGGGAAATTGCTTTTGTGAAAGTTTTGTGGCAGAACACCAGTTCAGGGAACCACCTGGGAGCGAGAGGATGAACATGAAGGCCCAGTACCGGAGCTATTTCAAGGATGAACTTTCGAGGACGAAAGTTCTTTGAGGGGAAGAATGTAACATCCCACACCTTTTTATTATTTATTAATAATGTAAAACTTTTCCCTTTTCAGTAATTGTCCTTAGTTGAAGGGCATGTTTGAATTTTGAGTTTAAAGTATGAATGGGAAGAATTTTAAGTGTTGTCGTGGAAATTTATTCAACAAATTTTTTCAATTTTCAAATGCAATTTAAAAAGTTATGGCAGGAATTAATTATTTTTGGAAAAAGGAAAGGGATTAATAGTATAAAGTGGGTTAAGGAAAATATTTAATTTGAAATATACTATTTTCCTTTATTATTATGATTATTATTATTATTAGTTTTTTTTTTTAAAAAGGGCACCCCCCATCTCCCTCACGAGCTGCCCCTCACAGCCGCCTCGCTCGTCCACCACCAGCCATGAATCCAGCCCGATTCGCATCTCTTTCCCTCTTGGCAACCCTCGCCCTTCGCTCCCGTTCTCGCCAACCAGCAAAGCTGCGCCACCTTCGATCGATGTCTTAAACTAGCCGCGCGCGTGCCGCTCGTTCTAGTGCACCGCTGCGTCTCCCAAAGTCGTTCGTGTCGGATCTAGGGATTTGACCGCATTGCTTGCCTTGCCTTAGCGCATGACGGTTCTCGCCACGGTCAAGTCACGTCGCCTCCGATCGACGTTTGGATCCAGCTCCCCACGTCTGCCAACCCTAGCCGCTTCGCTACCGCTGTCGTCGCCCTGCCACGTCGGGTCCGTTTGGTCTTCGTCAGATCTATTGGGCAAGGTTGTGTCGGTTTGTTTCGTTATCTGGCCATTAATATTGTGTTTTTAGTGTTATGACTCGTCTTTATTAAATTTTGTGTCAACTTAAGTTGTCAGGGAGTTTGGAAGTCAAAGGAGGCACCGTCGTGGAAGGTGGAAGTGTTTTTCTTTCTTCGAGTAAGTTCTTGATATTTTGGACTTGGACTGAAGTCTTAACAATTATGGCTTCAACTGAAATTTGAGAGTTGTTTTGTTGTTAGGACCGCTACTTTGGATTGCCGTCATAGTTTGGTGGTCTAAAATTTTTATCTGTAGAGCATCGACTCGAGGTAAGTAATCTTATCACTGGAACTGCTCTCGAGCCAGGCTCTAGTTGTATGCTAGCATGATAAGTGTATGTTAAGGTAAATGTTAGCATGTTGATTGACAGTATGACTTGAATCAAAGTATGTTCTGGCACAAATTCTGCTTTATTTACATACACACCTGAGTGCTTGATCGTTAGTATGTGATACTATGTGTTTTCATATGTCGATGTCTAATCTACTGGCATTGAGGCATACTTGTATGTTGTGTATTTATGATATAAGTTATACATGGATGATGTATAATATGTTGTTAAGAATTAGGGTATGTGATGTAGCCATGGTATTAAGGATTTTTATGTATGCTTTAGAACCGTACAATGTTGAATCTTAGCACGTTAGAACTGTGTGAATATCCTCATCGATTAGTTAGATGCTCACTAATTTGTGTTTCCTTTGAGGTTCACCAGTTTTTGTTTCCTTCGGGATTCACCAGTTTGTGTTTCCTTCGGGATTCATCAGTTTGTGTTTCCTTCGGGATTCATCAGTTTTGTGTTTCCTTCAGGATTCACCAGCTTGTGTTTCCTTCGGGATTCACCAGTTTGTGTTTCCTTCGGGATTCACCAGTTTTGTGGGCATACTTAATTACAATAGGATAGGACTCAGTCTCTTATATGTTACATGTATTTATGTGCCATATGTGGGTATCTAGATGACATAGATGCCTAGTCTGACCCCAATGGTGGGGTTACTTACTGAGTATTTTATACTCATTCTTTCTTATGTTGATATTTCAGGTAAGGGTAAAGATGCACCAGTGATGACGCAGCGGAATTCATGATCGAGCCACTGGGACTAGTCTTTACGCTTCCGCATCATGAGATTTAGAGTTCTTTTCATGTTTCCCTTAATGTTTAGTTTTGATGTTTGAAACTTATTATTAAGAATTGTTTTTCATATGTACTTATTAACCTTTATGATTTATGGGTACCCTATTATTGTTTTTAACAATTGCATTTAAAAAATGTCTTTTGAAATTCTCTTGTTTTTAATTAGCATTTATTTCAAATGACTGAGCGTCGTTTTAAATTCTTTGCATGCATTTATTTTAGTAATGACCTTACCTAAGTCCTAGGGGGTTGGGTCGTTACACATTCTCCAAATTGAAGACCCCGAAATTAAAAGAGAGTATTTCTAAAAACTTAAAGATCTTATTATAGAAGAGCCTCAACAACAAAGTTTCCAACATTACAATCTTAAATAGATAATTGCTTGCTTCGAACCAAAAACAAAACCAGTTACTATTCCCAATCTTCAAAGAGAAATAAATATAATAAAGAAAGAAATTTCTAACATTAAAAAAGAAAATTCTCAAATAAAATTCGAACTCTTATCACTTCAAACTCAACAAATATTTGATCAACCTTCTACTTCTGAAAATCCTGAAAACATAGAAATTGATAACAAAGCCGATAAAATTCCACATGAATCGTTTATCAATCTTATTAATAAAGTTCAAATACAAAAATGGTACTCTATTATTGGTCTTGTCATAAATAAGGAATACCATTTAACCTCTAAGGTTTTAGTTGACTTAGGAGCAGATCAAAACTGTATACGAGAAGGCTTAATACCTACCAAATACTTTGAAAAAACCTCTGAAAAATTACATGGTGCTAATGGTCACCGATTAAAAATTCGTTACAAACTTCCAAATGCCCATATATGCAATCATGGATATTGTTTAAAAAATACCTTCATATTAGTTAAAAACTTAGATGAAGAAATAATATTAGGAACCTTATTTCTATCTCAACTTTATCCATTCTCAGTAAATGAGAAAGGAATAAATTCAAAAATCTTAAATCAAAACATTACTTTCGAATTTGTAAATTCAATATCTACTAAATTAATAAATTCAATACAAAATTCCTCAATATTTAAAAATATTAATTCCATTAAAAGAAAGACACAATAAATACAATTTCTAAAAGAAGAAATAAGTTATAAAAGAATCGAAAAACAATTAGATGACCCTTATATTTAAATATCAATAAAATTTGCTAACAAATTTCCAGATGAAATCACCAATAAAAATCAATTACAAAGATTCTTAGGTTGCTTAAATTATATATCAGACTTTATTCCAAATTTAAGACAAAACCTCTATACCAAAGACTAAAAAAAAATGCCCCTCCATGGAATCATCAACATACATGCATCATTAAAACCATCAAAGGTCTAGTCAAAAGTCTTCCACGTCTATCCATCATTAATCCACATGCATCACTCATTTTCGAAACAGATGCATCAGATATAGGATATGGAGGCATTCTCAAACAGTCCATCAATGGTAATGAGCAACTAATTAGATATCATTCGAGTATCTGGCTAGGATCTCAAAAAATTAATTAACCATCAAAAAAGAGATTTTATCAATTGTTTTATGTACCAACAAATTCCAAAGTGATTTAATCAACAAAAGTTTTTTAATATGCGTGGATTGCAAAGCAGCTACAAATGTTTTACAAAAGGATGTTAAAAACCTAGTTTCTCGACAAATTTTTGCCAGATGGCAAGCAATACTTTCTTGTTTTGATTTCAAAATTGAAGCTATAAAAGGAAGTACAAACTCCCTTCCTGAATACCTCACTCGAGAATTTCTCCAAGGCAAGAATAAAGAAGAGAGTGAAAGAGAGAAAGAAAAGAACGAATGAAGTTCACTTGCAAGAAAGAAGAAAAGCATGATCGAGATCAAGAACAACAACAACGATCAACACCTCCATAAACCAGAGCATCGTACTCTCAAGCATATCAATTTATCAAAGGAGAATCATCCCCGATAATGGAGGACCGAAAAGGAAAAACTCCTCAAGCATTGCCATTATCAAATAAATTTCAAATTTTGGGATCTTCCATCCCTTCAAGGCATTCTGCCTTAACAATCAACTCTTTCCTATAAAAATTGAGGAGTCATCCACTCCTCCAACAACCTATATCCAAGCCATTACAAATTCAAACTCTCAAAATTAAGAAATTATGTAAACCCCGAATTCTAGGTTTCCTAGATAAGCATGTTTAGCCAAAGGAATGTCATATTATATATTGATTAAGTAACAATTCATGTTTGTCTGTAGGAGTTATGATGGAAAGGAAGTAAAAACATACTAAATGAGGGGTGACGTGGCAGTTAATCCTTGAACTCTGAAGGCGGTGGGAAGTTTTTGGAAGAGGAAATTCAAAAGCATGGTTTCGGCAATTGACATGAGAAAATTTTAGTAAAATCAGTGCCATTCGAAAACTAAGAGAAGCTAGTTTGCGAGGTTGTCTTGCTGGAGGAAGTTTGCATAAGGATAAGAACAAGAAGTGAAGAAAGAACAGAGGAGTCAGAATCTTGGGTTAATCAGGGCCCAAGGTGAAGAAAAGGAAAACAAGACCCTCGGCCAGTGCAGTTAACCGATCAGAGATGCTACGAGCTGGTGAGTCGGTAGCCAGCACAGACGGGAGACCGACATGCCCTAGTTGTGGCAAGAGGCATTTTGGGGCATGGTATAGTGGCAGAGGTGCATGTTTCCAATGCGGACAAACAGGAAATTTCAAGAGGGACTATCCCTAGATGAACAAGTACGTTCCAACAGCACAACAACCGACCTCCCAGACAGTTAACCAACCAAAGAGTGCTGGAAATTGGGGCGAAGGGTCGAGTAGTGCCAAGCAGAAGAATGTCATAGGTCGACCCTAGCAGCAGGGGCGAGTGTATACCGTGACACACTAGGAGGCAGCGGAGTCTCCAGATTTTGTGACCGGTAATGTTATGTTATGTGGACAGTCTGCTTATGTTTTATTTGATCCTGGTGCCACACATTCATTTATATCTAGCATGTATGCACCTAATATAAATAGGTTGGTTGAACTTATGCCTGAAGAGTTATTTATCTTTACCCCTTTGGGAGATGTGATAGTAGTAGATAGATGCTATAATCATTGTGAGGTACTGATCAATGGTTAGAACTTCTATGCTGATTTACTCCTTTAGAATTGTTAGAGTTCGATGCTATCCTAGGGATGGATTTTCTAAGTAAGTATCATGCTTCAGTAGACTGTTACAAAAAGGAGGTGGTGCTCAGAAAATCAAATGGCAAGGATGCAATGCTGACAGGAAGCAAACGATTAGTCGTGGGGAATTTGATATCGATAGTGAAAGCTTGAAAGCTGTTAAGCAAGGGATGTAAAGCCCATCTGGCTCATGTAGTGGTTGTTCAAGGGAAAAAGCTGAACCTAGAAGATGTCCCAGTGGTAAATGAGTTTCGGGATATATTCCCTAAAGAACTATCAGGATTACCACATGACAGGGAGGTGGAGTTTACTATTGACTTAGTTCCAGGAAAAACTCCTATATCGCAGGCACCATATAGAATGGCGTCGACTGAGTTGAAAGAATTAAGGGTTCAGCTGCAAGAGTTAATTGGCAAGGGATACATTTGACCTAGTGTATCTCCTTAGGGAGCTCCGGTATTGTTTATGAGGAAGAAAGACGGTACACTTAGATTGTGTATCGACTATAGGCAGCTGAATAAGGTAATGATTAAGAACAAATATTCGTTACCACGCATTGATGATTTGTTTGATCAGCTAAGAGGAGCCACGGTGTTTTCAAAGATAGACCTGAGATCGGGTTATCATCACTGAGAGTGAGGGAACCTGACATTCCTAAAACCACATTTAGAACAAGATATGGACATTATGAGTTTTTAGTAATGCCATTTGAATTAAAAAATGCCCCTACGGTATTTATGGATCTTATGAACAGGATATTTCATCCTTACTTGGACTAGTTCGTGATAGTATTCATTTATGATATACTGGTGTATTCTGGTAGTAGGGAGGATCATACAACCCATCTGAGGATAGTATTGAAGACGTTGCGAGATAGGCAGTTGTATGCTAAATTCAGTAAATGTGATTTTTGGTTAGATCGGGTGGTATTTCTTGGGCATGTTGTTTCAGTAGAAGGCATTAATGTAGATGCCCAGAAGATGGAAGTAATAGTTAATTGGGAACGACCCACGGCTGTTTCAGAGATACGCAGTTTCCTGGGTTTGGCAGGTTATTATCGGAGATTTGTGGAGGGTTTCTCTAAGATAGCCTTTTCGTTGACGAATCTGACCAAGAAAGGCGTGAGGTTTGAATGGTCGTTGGAGTGTGAACATAATTTCCAGGAGCTGAAACGGAGACTAGTATCAGCACCAGTGCTTACCTTGCCTATTCCAGGTAAGGAATTTAAGATTTATTGTGATGCATCCCGACAAGGATTGGGATGTGTGTTGATGTAGGATGAGAAGGTGATTGCATATGCCTCTCGTCAACTTAAGAAACACGAGGGCATTTATCCCATGCATGATCTGTGGCAGCAGTTGTTTTAGCTCTGTAGTTGTGGAGATATTACCTATTTGGAGAGCGCTACAGGATATTTACAGATCAAAAAAGCTTAAAATATATCTTTGATAAAAAAGAGTTGAATTTAAGACAACGAAGATGGATGGAATTGATTAAAGATTACGACTGTTCCATCGAGTACCACCCTAGTAAGGCTAATGTTGTGGCATATGCACTAAGTAGGAAATCCTCGGGACCCAAGGCCATTATTGGTTCAATAAGAGGAATGTTATTGCAAGAGTTCAGAAATTCCAGAACCGCCTTATCAGTGGAATCGTCAGGAAGAATGATAGCTACTTTTCAGATAAGGCCAACCTTAGTAGAAAACCTTAAGCGGAATTAGTTGGAAGACCCTGATTTTCAGAAGATTGCTGATGATGTAAGTAAGAGCATCAGGGTTGACTTTCAACTGGGAACAGACAGTGTACTAGAAAAGGAGGGGAGAATGTGTGTGCCTAACAAGCTACAGCTTAAACAAGCCATTCTAGAGGAAGGACATAGTTTCGCTTATGCCATTCATCCAAGTAGCAACAAGATGTATAGAACTTTGAAGAAATCTTACTTGTAGCCTGGGATGAAGAGAGACATAGCAAAATATGTGGACCGATGTATAGTCTGTCAACAAGTAAAACCTGAGAGACAAAGACCAGCAGGACTACTCAATCCACTTCCAGTGCCTGAGTGGAAATGAGAGCATGTGACAATGAACTTTCTATTTGGATTGCCTAAGACACCCTCAGGATTTGATGGCATTTGGGTAATAGTCGATAGACTAACCAAGATGGCCAAGTTCATACCAGTAAAAGTTACTTTTACACTAGACCGTCTAGCTAAGATTTATGTGGATAGGATAATCAGTCAATATGGAGCCCCAGTGTCGATACTGTCGGATCGGGACTCAAGGTTTACTTCAAAATTTTGGCCTAGTTTACAAAAGGCTATGGGCAGTAAATTGCATTTCAGTACGGCTTTTCATCTGCAAACAGATGGACAGTCGGAAAGAACTATACAGACACTGGAAGATATGTTAAGAGCTTGTGTATTACAATTCAAAGGAAGTTAGGATACGTACCTACCATTGATTGAATTTGCCTACAAAAATAGCTACCATTATAGTATCAGAATGGCTCCCTATGAAGCATTGTACGGTCGACCTTACAGGACCTCAGTATGCTGGAATGAAGTCGGAGAACGACAATTATTGGGTCCAGAATTAGTTCAACAAACAACAAAGAATGTGAAACTTATCAGGGATAATCTTAAGGCAGCTCGCGATAGACAGAAGAGCTACACCGATAAGCGAAGAAGAGAACTAGAATTTGGAGTCGGAGAACGGGTATTTCTCCGGCTATCCCAATGGAAAGAAATTCTCCGGTTTGGGAGAAAAGGGAAGTTAAGTCCACGATACATCGAACCATATGAAATTGTGGAACGGGTTGGTCCAGCAACTTATAGGCTGCAGTTGTCGATGGAGTTAGGTCATATTCATGAAGTATTTCATGTGTCAATGCTAAGGAAATATGTGCCTGATCCCATGCACATACTAGCAACACAACCGGTACAACTCAAAGAAGATTTATATTACAAGGAGGAGGCCATCGAGATCTTGGACAGGAAAGACCAGGTACTCAGAAATAAGACGATTCCTTTGGTGAAGGTGCTATGGCATAATCATAGAATCGAGGAAGCTACCTGGGAATCTGAAGAGCAAATGAGGAAGAAATATCCTTAACTTTTCAAATGACATATCAGGTAAATTTCGAGGATGAAATTTCTTTTAAGGGGGGAATGAGTAAACCCCGAACTCTAGGTTTCCTAGATAAGCATGTTTAGCCAAAGGAATGTCATATTATATATTGATTAAGTAGCAATTCATGTTTGTCTGTAGGAGTTATGATGTAAGGGAAGGAAAAACATACTAAATGAGGGGTGACGTGGCAGTTAATTCTTGAACTCTAGAGGCGGTGGGAAGTTTTTGGAAGAGGAACTTCAAAAGCATGGTTTCCGCAATTGACATGAGAAAATTTTAGTAAAATCAGTGCCATTCGAAAAGTGAGAGAAGCTAGTTTGTGAGGTTGTCTTGCCGGAGGAAGTTTGCATAAGGAGAAGAAGAAGAAGTGAAGAAAGAATAGAGGAGGCAAAATCTTGGGTTAATCAGGGCTCGAGGTGAAGATTGAAAGTTCTAGGCCAAACTATAAGGAGTTCTTGGCTGAAATTTTAAGGTAAGAAAGTTAACTCAATTCTAAACAAGTTTGTAGAAGGAAGTTTCTTAAAAAGAGCTCTGAATTTCGAGTTATGAATTTTTAAATTTGTAACAGGGAAATGGTGCATAAGCAGACAAATGCTTGGGTTGAACAAACAACCAGTTCCCCGTGGGAGTTATAGCGAGATGTGGGGATGAGGATCTCACCTATAGAGGAAATCTCACTGGTATCGCTCTAGAGAATCTCGCCAATCTCGCTGTAGAAGGAAATCTCGCTAGGAATTTGGGTGAGTATCGCTAAGATGAAATTTGCCAGGAAAAGCCTGATCTCGCTAGCATCGCTCTAGAAGGTCTCACTAGCATCGCTCAGGGGGATCTCGCTAGCATCACTCAGGGGGATCTCGTTGAACTCGCTCAGGGGGATCTCGCCAGTAAAGCTGCCTGTGTTGATGAAAGTTCTTTCAATAAATGAATTAATTGAGGTATTTTACTAAGAATTCTAAGTAGTTTAATCGGGAATTATATCTTTTCAGGCCAAGAAGAGCTAGGGGAAGCGTACAAACAATTAAGAGCCTGACGAGCGATGAGTGACTAAGTAAACTTAAGGTTTTCAATACTCACGCATATATGATCAAGTAAAGCACAATGACATTAATGATGAAATTATACTTCTTCAAGCAACAAATGGTGGGAGAATAACTTAATGCATGTTTCCGGCTTGTATGTGTAACGACCGGATCCTTACATATTATGGTCCGACCGCTACGACATGCATACTTAGACTTTTCTATCACGAGATGAGTTTTGGTAAAAATCTCAAAAGAACATATCTAAGAATTTATTAATTAGGTAGAAAACTATATAAAAAGTTTATTTTACAAAACACCAGGATCCATAAAACATTAGCGTAGTGATACAAAAATCATATGCCTATGATAGTGAGCTTGATGGTTGGCCATTGAGTGACGTTCAGTTCTGCCACCTATGCTGTGTCCTTACCTACAAAGTCTATAAAATAGGATGAGTATATAATATACTCAGTAAGTAGTTCTCACATAGGGTAGTGACCAAATGCACAATCACATGCAACATGTCCTGAAAACATATGAATGGGACCGAAAACATATAATAACATGTGATGGTCGGTTATGCTTCTAACATAAATATCTCCGCCCTGGTTGGAAGATGAGGACTTAAGTGGAAACTAACCCATATGATGATTAGTGGGTCATGCAGTCAGTAGGGCCAGAGTCGCATCCAACATCAACCATTAGCATAAACGTAAGATTGGACTAGAGGGGTGCAACCATACATACCCTTTTAGTCCCTAACATAAATTTGACATAGAATTGGGTCTAGAGGGGTGCAACCATACATGCCATGCTAGCCCTAGAAGCATAACCTCTATCTAATTACAATTTAATCTTATTTCATTGTTGTGAACAAACAAAATGCATGGGGTCCCTTGTCGATAAACGTATTTTAAACATGTAATGCAACATAACAATAACATAATTATGCAGCATATTAAAGGTACACTACCATGAAACACTTAAAGAGAGGGTGAGATAAATTACTTACCTTGACTGCGATCCTAGTTATTCCTTATTATTCCTTATGGTTTAATCAGTAGAGCTTTCCCTCTTAAACGAGAAGGAAATTTGGGCAGCACTTTCCGCGTTTCCTCCTTCTAACTAACAGAATTACTTCACCCTTTTCACATGATTTTTACTACTGAGTTTTGTTTGAGAATGAGTTTAACTTCCAACCCAAAGCCTTCTATTTATAGTCGTTTCCAGCTCTTCTCTATGTGACAACTCATCCTACAAATGACTTCTTTAAAATTACTTAGGTTTAAGAATTTCTCTTAATAAGACACCTAATTTTGGCTAACGTTTGCCCTTACGTCATCAACCTTTGTTTGTATTCAATTTTAGGGTTCTTCATGTATAATCTATAAGATCGTGGCCAAATTCAACGGCATTAAATCCACGGTTCTGTCCAAATCTTCGCCTCTCCAACTTTCTCGGCTGTTTGCTCTCTGGCTTCTCGCTCTCTCCAGCTTTCTCGCTGGTTTGGCTCTCGTGGCTCTCGCTCTTCTCCAGCTTTCTCACTGGTTTACTCTCGTGGCTCTCGTCTCTCTTTAGATTTCTCGCTGGTTACTCTGTGGCTCTCGGCTCTCTCCAAGCTTTTCACTGGTTACTCGCGTGGCTTCGCTCTCTCCAGATTTCTTGTTGGTTTACCTTCGTGGCTCCCTGCTCTTCCCAGCTTTCTCGCTGGTTTACTCTCGTGGCTCTCGCTCTCTCCTACTTTCTCGCTGAGAATTCTCGCTCTTCACTTTCGCTCTCTCCAATTTTCTCTCCATCTGCCAATGTGGCTCTCTCTTTCTTTCCTCCATCTTTCTCTCCAACTTTGTTCTCTCCCAGTTTTCTCTCCAATATTTCTCTCCAATCTCGCTTTTCTCCAGGCACTTTCTCGCTAAGAATCTCGCTTTCTCCAACTTCTAATTAATCCACCCTAAATTCTTCCCCTTATTCATTATTTTTGGATAACTATATAAATTTCTTATTTTTTTTCCAATTCTAAATTTCCCCGATTTCCTATTAAATTTATTTGTTTTCCTGCTTTCTAAATTAGGGTTAGGAGTATTACATTTACTACCCCCTTTAAATAAAATTTCGTCCTGCTTAACATTTGGACATTTAATTTCCTGTAGTGTATGCGTACAAATTTGGGTTGTTACATTCTTCCCCCCTTATAGACTTTCATCCTCGAAAGTTCTTGGTCTTAAATAGATAAGGGTATTTGACTTTCATTCTCTTCTTCTCGTTCCTATGTAGCTTCTTCTATTGCTGATTTCTCCAGAGAACCTTCACTAAACTTATTTCCCGATTATGAAGTGACTTCTTCTCTCTTGCTAGGATGCAAACTGGAGTCTCTTCATATTCCAAGTTTTCACTTATTTGTAGAGGTTCATAATTTACTACATGTAATGGGTCAAACACGTATTTTCGAAGCATCAATACATGAAAGAAATTATGTATTGTAGAAAGGGTGGGTGGTAATGCCAATCGATAAGCTACTTGGCCAATACGTTCTAATATTTCAAAGGGTCCAGTAAAGCGGGGGCTAAGTTTGCCTTTTCATCCGAATCGCATAATGCCTTTCATTGGTGCTACCTTTAGAAATACGCGATCTCCTACTTTGAATTCCAACTCTTTTTTATGGCTATCAATATAACTCTTCTGTCTGCTTTGAGCTGTTCGAATTCTTTCCCGAATTAGCTTAATTGACTCTAATGTTTGCTGCACCAATTCAGGCCCTAGTAATGTTCGCTCCCTGACTTCATCCCAGTGTACAGGGGATCTGCATTTCTTTCCGTATAAGGCTTCGAAGGGAGCCATACCAATTGTCGCCTGATAACTATTATTATAAGCAAATTCTATAAGATGTATCTACGAATCCCATGCTCCAGTAAAATCCAAAGCACATGCCCTCAACATGTCTTCTAGGATTTGATTATCTCGTTCTGTTTGGCCATCAGTTTGTGGATGGAAGGCTGTGATGAAATTTAGCTGTGTGGCCATTGCTTTCTGCAAACTTTTCCAGAACTTGGAGACGAAACGAGGGCCTCGATCTGAAACAATTGATACTGGGATTCCATGTAATCGGATGACTTCTTTTAAGTACATTTGAGCTAGTGCTTCCGTAGTGTGAGTAGTCTTGCATGGTAGGATGTGGGCCGATTTGGTGAGTCGATCCAGAATCACCCAAATCATGTTATGGCCTTTAACAGTTCTCGGGAGTCCTGAGATGAAGTCCATAGAAATATGCTCCCATTTCCATTATGGAACATTTAGAGGTTGGAGGAGTCCTTGTGGTCGTTGCCGTAGAGCTTTCACCTGTTGACAAACCAAACATTTACTTACATAGTCAGCTATATCCTTTTTCATGTTACACCATCAGTAATGTGCTTTCAAGTCTTGATACATTTTGGTACTCCCAGGATGTATTGAAAATCATGATTCATGAGCTTTCTTCAGTAGTTCTTTCTTGATTTCTTCATCATCTGGTACACATAGACGTCCACGGTAGACAAGTGCAGAGTCTGAGGCTATAGAGAATTGACCGGTTTCTCCATTCTTTGATTGTAGTTGTTTGTTTAGGTATTTATCTATTTGTTATGCATCAATTATCCTTTGTCTTAATGCAGGTCTTGCAATTAACTGTGCTATTCGAGTTGTTTATGTTTCTGGTATTAGTGAGAACTCAGCTCTTTCAAGGTCATCCAATATATGTTTGGAGATGGTACTTAGGGCTGCTGTATGAGCTAACTTTCTACTAAGAGCATCAGCAACAATGTTAGCTTTTCCTGGATGATAGAGGATCTCACAGTCATAATCTTTGACTAATTCTAACCATCTTCGTTGCCTCATATTTAACTCTTTCTGGGTAAAAAAGTACTTAAGGCATTTATGATCTGTATAAATTTGGATCTTTTCCCTATATAAGTGATGTCTCCATATCTTTAAGGCAAAGATACGGCAGCTAACTCCAAGTCATGAATGGGATAATTTTGTTCATAAGGTTTTAGTTGTCTTGAAGCATATGCTATTACCTTTCCGTGTTGTATCAATACATAACTAAGCCCCTTCTTCGATGTGTCACTATACGCAGTTAAACCCCCTGATCCGTCAGGTATAGTGAGAATAGGGGCTGTGGTCAATCTTTCTTTTAGTTCTTGGAAGCTTTGCTCACATGCTTGGTTCCAGACAAAAGGATTATTCTTCTTGGTGAGGTTAGTTAAGGGTAATGCTATACTTGAGAAATTCTTCACAAATCGTCTATAATATCCTGCTAATCCAAGGAAGCTACTTCACTGACTATTGTTGGGCGAGGCCACTTGCTAACTCTTTTCAATCTAGCAGGATCCACTGAGATTCCTTCTGCTTTACAATATGCTGGTAGGCAACTTGTCGTGTCCAAAACTCACACTTGGAGAATTTGGCATACAACTTTTCATTTCTTAATATGGAAAGGACGTCCCTAAGATGTTTTTCATGTTCTGCCTCAGACTTGGAATAGATCAAAATAGCATCTAAAAATATGATCACGAAGTTATTAAGATAGTCCTTAAAAATTCTATTCATTTAGCCTCATTCTCAACTAGGAAATAATGATGTTTGATAATATCTAAGAATGGTGTAAAGCTACATTTAGTGACAATTGTTTGAAACACTCATTAATATATTTACATGTTTATAGTAATATAATGCATAATGTTATACGATGTTATAGTCACTCATTGGGCTTGAAGCTCACGGAACCTCTGTGTTTTCTCTTCTCAGGTAGCAGTCAGTTTCCTCAAGGTTGAGTCCTGCTGCTACTTGCCACTGAAAGACTCGACTTATTAAGAAGACTTAGGTTGATGACCTGTTTATGTACATATGTTTCGAGAGGGACTAAGGTTCTTTAGGAACGTTTGGGCCATCTGTGAATATTTTTCTATAAAAGTAATGTCTTGGCTGTATGCATGTATTTATGTAATCTTTGTAGAACCTTAAGGGAGGTTTGTTGTATGCGTATATTACTAATGTTTTCAGTAGGTTGGTATTTAGATTAGAATGCTTGGGTGGTGGGTGCTGGCAGTAGGGCTAGTAACTACCACGGTCATACTCTTCTAGATTAAAAAGGTAATCTGGGAGGGGGTATGACAAATTATACCTTCAAACAAAATTTTTAATTATCGATCATCTTCATCTACTTCTTACCATAATAAAACCCAGACCTCATACATTACAACTCTTGAACCAGAATTCATAGGTAAATCTATGCTTGAAACAATTCAAAAAACATTTTCGTCAAATTTTCATTTTATTCCAAACCATCCATAAAAAACCCATTTATTTTATGAAATTATTCTTATTGATACCGACTCAATTGAAACCACTCATAACAAGAATAAAGATGACCCCAATAGAATTGTCTTTTCAAAAGTTAGAATTCTTCGTGTTCTAACTCCAACAAAATGCAATCGAAGTATTTATACTAAAAAAATATTTTCTCATCAATTTTCTCCACAAACCTATTCATACATCGATTATCAAAATGCTTGGTACAATATGTTTTGGTTAAACAATTTTAATCATTCTTAGTTCATAATGTTTGACAAAATATGTATTCAAAATTTTCCATTATAGTTTAATGATTGGTGGGATATATTTGGCCTTAATGAGGCTATCCTACCATACCCAATTCTTGAAAGTTTTAAATACTTTTCAAATAATGTTTTCTCAAATTCTTTTGACTTAACTCTACGTTTTTCAAATTACTTTCATCTAGCATGGATCTTTTGCTGGAATTATTCTGTTACAGAATCAAATGGCATCTGCCGCCTATCTCGATCATAACGAATCAAGTGGTGGGAAAAATTCAACACAACTATTGCTGCAAAAAATGTGGTGGAAAAATGGTTTTCCATCTATCACCACAATATGAAGCTAAACCTACAAAAGAATCAACAAATTTTGACTAAAAAATCAAGACTGATGGCTGCAATAGCACAAGTATCAAATGAAGAAGAGCTCAATATTATTCTTCAATAAATTTCGTCTTCATCCACTACCAGCCAAGAAGAAAATACATCAAACATTCAAGAAGAAGAGAATGACAACGAATTTGCAAATTTTATGCGTCACATCCACACGCCAACTCAATCAAATAAGTAGACGACAAACTCCAATTGAAGACAAAACATGTCAAACTTAAGTCTAAATATATTGTACAAATATTTGGTTTTTAGATTTTAGGTGTCATGTGTCTTATAACGTGTCCACCAAATGTAATGCATAGTAAGCTTCCTATCTTTATAAAGGAAGTTTAGTATGAATCTAGGGGGACAAGTTTTACCTACATGTTTTACCTTCACAAGTTTTTTCTTCTGTATCTTTAGTTTTTTCCTTGAGAGAAATCCTAGAGAACTTTGTATCTTGTGTTGTAAAATAAAGAAGTTCTTCATTTCTCCTAAACAATTCAAGTAAGTTCATATTTCCTACCTCAATCTTTCTTTATCAATTTCAACAATTAATTTAGTCTTGTTTTATTAACTTCCAATTTACACCAACTTTTCATCATCATTTCAATCACATATTAAATTAAACCTTTGCCTCATTCCATACAAACATACTCATTCCATTCCATAAAATGTCATAATTTTCAATTCCATAATCATAATTTTCCATTTTCCATTTCTTTTCCATTTCTTTTCCATTCCATAATCATATAATTCTCCATTCCATTTTCCATTTCATCTCCCTTTGCCACGTGTCATCTATGCATCCTTCCACCAACACCATTTACTCCATAATCTTCATGCCACGCACATATCACGTATCCATTTTTTCCATTTCTTGCATGCTTCATGCAAACAATTTTCCTATTTGATAAATTGTTTTAAAAATTCTTTTTGAAGCCATTCTCCAAATTGAAGACCCGAATTTAAAAGAGAATATTTTGAAAAACTTAAAGATCTTATTACAGAAGAACCTCAACAACAAAGTTTCCAACATTACAATCTTAAGAGATATTGTCTCGCTTCGAACCAAAAACAAAACCAGTAACTATTCCCAACCTTCAAAGAAAAATAAATACAATAGAGGAAGAATTTTCTAACATTGAAAAAGAAAATTCTCAAATAAAATTCGAACTCTTATCACTTCAAACCCAACAAATAATTGATCAACCTTCCACTTCTGAAAATTCTGAAAACATAGAAATTGATAACGAAGTTGATAAAATTCCACATGAATCATTTATCAATCTTATTAATAAAGTTCAAATACAAAAATGGTACTCTATTATTGATCTTGTCATAAACAAGGAATACCATTTAACCTCTAAGGTTTTAATTGACTCAGGAGCCGATCAAAACTATATACGAGAAGGCTTAATACCTACCAAATACTTTAAAAAAAAACCTATGAAAAATTACATGGTGCTAATGGTCAATGATTAAAAATTCGTTACAAACTTTCAAATGTCCATATATGCAATCAAGGATATTGCAAATCCTCTAGTAGTTGTTTCAAGAATCCAAAGAAGAAAGGACCTAAAAAGACTGAAAATTTTGATATTCCATGAAAGAGGAAAAATTTTCAAGGTGAACAGGCATAAGCTTAAAATCTACAATGAAGGGCATGTAAACCAAGTTCAATTGAACTTGCGTTTGACTAATTCCTCATATATGTGATACCCCTCTTCACCAACGTTAAGCAAGCGACGCTAAAAATTTGCAAAAATAGGACAAATTTTCTCTTTCTTTTCATTTTCAATTTTTTTTCTCTTACTTTGTTATTTTTGTATTTTTTTAGCATTTGAAATAAAAAAAATAATTGATTATTCTTTTTCTTTGTAGTTCATCTCAAGAAGAAAAAGGAAAAACAAAACAAAAACAAGGACTCAAAAGCAAAAGAATAATCAATCTCAAAAAACAGGGAAGTTTCTCATTACATCCATTACTTTTTGTCCTTAAACCCATTTGCATATTCTAAATATTGAGAACAATGTTCAATCTTTAAGTTGGGGGTGGGAAACATTACATGTTTTTTACATTCTTTGATTAAATTTTTAGTTTATAAAAATGAGCATTACTAATTTTTTTTTTTTTTTTTTTTTTTTTTTTTTTTTTTTGCTCTATGATATATATTGATGATAACAATGCATGTCTGGAACCCTTGAGCATCTGAGCTCGAGTTAGATTTAGATTTTATCATTTTGTGATTAGATTTGTGGCTCTAATATCTTGATAATTGCTTTGATATTCTGAAATTGAAATTTTTTTACTTCCTAATGAAATATGTTATCTATATCAAGAGTGATTTTTCATATTCTTTTTTAATACTCCATGATTTCCTTAAAATGACTCTTTAACATTTTTGTTTGAATGAATAAATGTATGAATGATTGAATGCATGCAAAAACAAAATAAAAGAATCACATTCATTTTGTTTTAAGCATCATTGAATTTTCACAAATCATTTCTTTCTTATCAATGAATTTTTTATGACACTCTTTTTAGCAAAGATACTAACAAAATTTTAGACATCTAAAAATTTCCAAACAAAATTTTGAAACCATTTTTTTAAAAGAAAATTTCTTTTCTTTTTAATTTCATAAAAAAATCGAATACTTAGCATTTAGATTTATTTAGAATCTTAAAACTTTTAGAAATGTAATGTCTACTTAATTTTCTTTGTCACCCCAATAGGATATCTTTTGGTTTAAGAACAACCATCTTGTTAGAGTAGCAAGTCTAGACAAAGAATTAGGGCCTTCTAAAAAAGTGGGGGAAGAAAAGAAAAAGTTGCTAACAAAACATAACTTTCACTAAAGTTGCTAACAAAACATAACTTTCACTAACGTGTGTGTGTGCATGGATAGAGGTGAAAAGAACTACCTCCATCGTGTCTTGTGGCCCATGAGAAAAGAGTGATAGGTTTCCAACGGTGTGAGTGTGAAAGTTATCCCTATAGGTAAACAATTAAGTTTTGTGTGTGTGAGTTTTAGAAAGGCATCCTTGCCTTAGTATTGCCTCTCTCCAATGCAATTTAGGTATATCTTAGACCGATAACGGGGCCAATGTAGGACGAAGAGGAATTGAGAGTTAGATATCACCTTTCCACTAGTTTTGGTCTTTAAATATACTAAAACTTTGTAGTCTTTTCTTTTATGACATTGCAAGGAAAAGACATTTTCTGTATTTGTTCACTCACTGTTATTTATGCATGTGTAGCTAAATTAGTTGAATGGGTTGAGAAGTAGATAGCTAGCATAACGAGGGATCTTCATTTTTGTGATTAACTTGTTTATGTATGCTTCATTCATCTATTAGAGATACTCGGGAGGGTAATCTAAAGACAGGATCTAGACTTGGGAGGGTCAGGTCAGAATCTAGGTTTGGAAGAACCAGATTAGAATGCATAAACGGGAGATAGGCGCCTAGGAATGAGCACTATTTGTTATTAAGGCATGCATGCATCTTAGCAACAAGATATGATTGTATGCGGCCACCTTGCTTTCATGCATTTTGCATCAACGCATAGGATAAGAGTAGAGACTTAGGGATAAGCTCTATGGACATTTTGCATTCAACACATGCGTCCTAGACTTAGGAGCATCGCATTTACATTTGGAAATGACTTGCTGTGCATGGTTATAACATGATCGCAAGGTTTGACGCATTCTCGAGTAACGCTAGCTAACGATCTTCTCAACCTGTTCATCGCTTACTCATTGCATTTATCAACGCAACTATCTTTCTCAAATCCGCCACATTTATTTACTTCTTTTTCATCAATGCAACAACACACCAAAAACTTATTTATTTACTTGGTTACCACAAAGTTTTCAAAAATATTACCAACGTAACTATTTTCACAAGTCCCTATGTTCGACCTTGGACTTACCAGGAAACTTAGGGGAATTTACACTTGAATTCCGCTGGGGAAACTTGAGTGAACAATGCAATCCACCAACGCATATGATCCATATTTCCATTCATAAAATAACGCATCAAGTTTTTGGTGCCGTTGCCGGGGACTTCGGCAAAATAGTTGTTAACGGTAAT
The DNA here is from genome assembly GCF_009727055.1 of Benincasa hispida. NCBI lineage: Eukaryota > Viridiplantae > Streptophyta > Magnoliopsida > Cucurbitales > Cucurbitaceae > Benincasa > Benincasa hispida. Next base: position 41,053,084 of record NC_052357.1, read on the forward strand.
TTTTGCGATTTCTTTGCAGAACTCTCAATCTCTAGGAACTAAGACCCTGAGATTGAGAAAACATTTCAAAGGAGACTACAAGACTGCCAATAGCAACCACAATCTGATAAATAAGAGATGGCGAAGCAGCCTAGAGGTGGAGCACCAAATGATAATAATGTCATGGCGAATCCGATTCTGTTGGCAAACAATCGCAATAGGCCTATTAAGGACTATGCATCGCCAAACCTCTATGATTTCTCTCCGGGAATCATGAGGCTTGCCCTCGATGGAAGCAGATTTGAGATGAAATCGTGTTGCTGCAGATGATTCAGACTGTAGGTCAATTTGGAGGAAGGCGTGGCGAGGATCCGCATGCCCGCCTCCGAAGTTTTATTGAAATCTGCAATACTTTTGTGTTCCCGAACATCTCTGCTGAAGAAGTTCGACTAACGTTGTTCCCATTTTCTCTCCGTGATAAGGCTAGGAAATGGGCTTATTCTCTCGAACCAGGAGAGATTACTTATTGGGAGCAGGTAGTGGAGAAATTCATGAAAAAGTATTTTCCACCTACCAAGAACGTAAGACAAAGAAAGCTTATTACTAATTTTGAACAAGATATGGACGAATCGCTCAGCGATGCTTGGGCGAGGTTTAAAAGGTTGGTCCGAGATTGTCCGCATAATGGGCTACCAGACTGCCTTCAAATGGAAATTTTCTATCACGGTTTGAATCCTGCNATGGGCTACCAGACTGCCTTCAAATGGAAATTTTCTATCACGGTTTGAATCCTACTTCGCAGACCTCTGCCAATGTGGCATTCGCTGGTGGTCTACTTGACAAAACTTACGAGGAGGCGAAGAATATTCTGGACCACATCTCCAAGAACCATGAAGACTGGCAGGAAGGTGACCAGAGATTAAGACTCAAAGCTTCTGACTCAAATAACGGTGCCATTGTTTCGTTACAAAACCAAATGACCGTAATGATGAATTTGATTCAAGGAATGGCGATCAGCAGCCCAACACTGCAAGGTGGGCAAATTAACGTAATAAGTCAAAACACCGCAAGGTGTGCAACTTGCAGCGATGGGCATACGATGGAATATTGCTCGCAAAATCCACAGTCCGTATATTTTGTAATGAATAATCCCTTTTTAAACACTTACAACCCTAGGTGGAATTGGAAGAATCAACAACAAAATTTTCAATCTGTGGCGCAAAAAGAAGGGCCACCAGGATTTTTCTAATGCAACAACGGTCAAAAGAGAAACCAAGAAAGTAGCTCACAACAACCAACACAATCTTCTTCTATAGAGAGCCTATTGAAGCAATATATAGAGAAAAATGAGACAGTGCTTCAAAGTCAGGCTACATCCATCTGCAACCTCGAATTGCAAATGGGCTAGATTGCGAATGAGTTAAAGAGTCGACTGCAGGGGGCATTGCCAAATTCAACCGAGCTTCCATGCAACCCAGGGGGATCAGGAAAGGAGCAATGTTAGGTTGTGACATTGCGCAGTGGAAAGATTGTGGAAAGAGAAAAGAAGGAGCATAATAGAGCAACTTCCATTGCAACTGAGCCTGAGATTGCAGTAATGCAAGAAGAAAAAAGAGAAAATGAAGCAGTAGAAACTGAGGTTGCATCAACCTCAAAGTCTAATGAAATGGGAAGCGTGAAAGTCCAATTACCACCTTTCCCTCAGAGGCTAAGAAAGAAGAAAAACGAAGAGGTACAGTACCAACACTTTTTATCTATGTTAAAGAAATTACATGTTAACATTCCTTTCAGTGAAGTGATTGAGGAAATGCCTACCTATACCAAGTTTCTGAAGGACATGGTAACTAAGAAAAGAGGCACTGGAAAATTTGCTACGGTGGCATTAACGCAAAGTTCCAAATCTATTATTCCACCGAAGATGAGCGATCCTAGGAGCTTCACTATTCCTTGCTCCATAGGAGGACTCTATATTGGTCAAGCCCTGTGTGACTTGGGGGCCAGCATAAATTTGATGCCGCTGTTAATTTTTAGAAAATTAAATTTGGGGCAACTCGTGCCCACATCAGTGACTCTCCAATTGGCTGACAGATCTCTGGTTCATCCAGAAGGTAAGGTGAAGGACGTGCTGATCACAATTGATAAATTTATTTTGCCAGCTGACTTCATCATCCTAGACTATGAGGCCGACAAAGATGTGCCCATCATTTTGGGGCGACCTTTCCTATC
>NC_052357.1:41056098-41058338 GCF_009727055.1 Benincasa hispida
TGGGTCAGCCCCGTGCAATGTGTGCCGAAGAAGGGCGGAATGACGGTAGTCCCCAATGAGAACAATGAATTAATACCGCAAAGAACCATCACTGGATGGCGCATATGTATGGACTACTGCAAATTGAATGCGGCCACAAAGAAAGATCATTTCCCTCTGTCATTCATTGATCAAATACAAGACAGACTAGCAGGGAATGATTTCTACTGCTTCTTGGATGGATATGCTGGGTACAATCAAATAATGATAGCTCCTGAAGACCAAGACAAGACCACATTCACCTGCCCATATGGGACATTCGCTTTTCGCCGCATGCCATTTGGCCTCTGCAATGCGTCGAGCACGTTCCAGAGATGCATGTTGGCGATCTTTTCAAATTTTCTTGAGGACTCAGTGGAGATATTTATGGATGACTTCTCCGTTTATGGGAACACTTATGAAGTATGCCTTGCCAATTTGGAGGAAATTCTGAAAAGGTGTGAAGAGACGAACCTGGTGCTCAACTGGGAAAAATGTCACTTCATGGTGAAAGAGGGTATAGTGTTGGGACACAAGGTCTCCTGAGAAGGGTTGGAAGTGGATAAAGCAAAGATTGAAGCAATTGAAAAACTCCCACCTCTAACCAGCGTGAAGGTTGTACGAAGCTTCTTGGGGCATGCTAGATTCTATAGAAAATTTGTTAAAGACTTTTCTAAGATTGCCGACCACTGAGTGCGTTGTTAAAGGCGGACAGAAAGTTTGAATTTGACAACAATTGTCTCAAAGCATTCTGAGTTTTAAAGGATGCACTGATTACCGCACCCGTCTTGATTGCGCTGGATTGGACACTACCGTTCGAAATCATGTGCGATGCAAGTGGGTATGCGATGGGAGCCGCATTAGCGCAAAAGAAGAAAACTATTTTACACCCCATCGCATATGTGAGTAAAACTCTAAACCCTGCTCAAATCAATTATACTGCCACTGATAAAGAACTCCTGGCTGTGATTTTTGCGTTGGAAAAATTTTGGGCATATCTATTGGGAACCAAGGTACTCATTCACACTGATCACTCGGCAATCAAATATTTAATGACAAAGAAAGACGCAAAGCCACGATTGATCAGATGGGTTCTCCTCCTTCAAGAATTCGATAATGAAATAATTGATCGGAAGGGGACAAAGAATCAAGTTACGGATCACTTGTCCAGACTGGAAAATCCCGAGGTTGACTGCAATGAATCTGAAGTGAGTGTTGTGTTTCCGGACAAGTAGCTTTTCCACATGGAAGAATTGCCCTAGTATGCGGATATCGTTAATTATTTGGTTTGTGAACAATTTCCTGAGGATTACACATACCATCAATAGAAGAAGCTCAAGCATGAATGCAAACATTATTATTGGGATGAGCCGAATCTGTATAAAAGAGGTGCAGACCAAATCATTCGATTATGCATACCAAATGCCGCTCAACAACGCATATTATCACAATGCCACGATTCGCCATATGGAGGGCACTTTGGAGGACAACGTACTGCAGCCAAAGTTTTGCAAAGTGGATTCTTTTGGCCTTCATTATTTAAGGATGTTGCTGACTACGCAATGAAATGTGATCGGTGTTAACACACCGGTAACATTTCATGGAAGAACGCAATGCCAATGAACACTATCTTGGAGTTGGAATTATTTGACGTCTGAGGGATTGATATCTTGGGACCATTCCCTCCTTCGCATGGCAAGCATTATATCTTATTGTTCGTCAATTACGTTTCTAAGTGGGTAAAGGCAATTGCATGCGCCGCAAGTGATACGGCGGTAGTCTCCCAGTTCCTTAAGAAAAATATTTTCACTTGTTTTTGCATTCCTGTGTCATTATAAGTGATGAAGGATCACAATTTGTCAACTACAATATAAAGGAGCTACTGCACAAGTACAATATCCTTCACAAGGTGGCCACCGCATACCATCTGCAAACAAATGGCCAGGCTGAAGTGTCCAATCGTGAAATTAAATTGATACTTGAGAAGGTGGTAAAACCTTCGTGGAAAGATTGGGCGATGAAGCTTGATGATGTGTTGTGGGCATATCGGACCACATTTAAAATACCTATAGATATGTCCCCCTATGCGTTGGTATTTGGCAAGGCGTGTCATCTGCCGTTGGAGCTGGAGTATAAAGCATTGTGGGCGGTCAAGAAACTGAATTTTGATTTGAAGAAAGCAAGGAAAGCGCGAAAACTGCAGTTGGTCGAGCTAGAAGAAT
>NC_052357.1:41058502-41077419 GCF_009727055.1 Benincasa hispida
GATCACCGAGGATGGCAGTTGAACATTTAAAGTTAATGGACAACGGATAAAGGCATATTGTGGAGGAGATTTCCAGCTAGAAACAGTCTCTGCAAAGTTGAAAAACCCGGACTATCCCTTACTCAACTCTTGAACATTTAACTCTTCATCATTTTACTTTTATCAGAATTACACTTATTTTTCTCCAAAAAAAGAAAAATTGTTGTTTTTTTTAGAAAATCATTTGACCCTCTCTTTGTCTGTTTACAAGGATTAAGGCACAGAATTGCAAAGAAGCTCTCATTCCATCACCACAATCCACAGGAGCAAAGAACGCTGCAAGGATGGATGCATTAATACACAATGCGGGCGACAACACAAAATTTGGTGGTGTACTCTTCCTTATCTTTATTTCAAATCTTGCACTATCCCATTGCATTTTAAGTTTTATCACCGCATCCTCCTTAATTACCGCAATCATTTGCCAAGTAGATAAATTTAGTAGTTCACTGCATGTTGTTTCTTTGCTATGTATGATTTCAATGATGAAAAATATGCTTCTATTTCTTTCGTATACACTAGAATCAACTTAGTCTTAAAATAGTCACCTCATGAAATATTTCTAGAAGTTATGGATTTGCTAGCTTTCTTTCAAACTCTCTTTACAAGTATTCTATGACCATCGCATGACCTATTTTAATTTCTTTTGGCAATGAGGACATTAGCGCATTTTAAATTTAGGGGTGGGGTATTTATTTTCGACCTTGCAATATAAAAAATATATATATATATATGTGTGTGTGTGTGTGTGTGTATATTTGAGAATAACGACTCCACTGTCAACACAATGGAAAACTCATGTTGATAAGAGTTAAGTTGTGAAAGGTACTTACCCATAGTTGGATGTCCGCATTACACACATGGGGGCAAGCCAAAACGAAAGTAAGTCACCAGGATCAACGCATAAATCAATGACCGCAACTCCACTGCCAAATCGGTATGAGTTTAGTCTGAGAAAGAGTGCATTGCTCGTAGTTGGATATGCGCATGAAAAATGTTGGGGCAAGCCAAAACGAAGGCAAGGCACTCAGATCAGCGCAAGATCAGAAAAAAAATAGCAATGAAGAAAATTTTTGTGCAAGGATAAAATCATTTGACACCCGGAAGAAAATTTTCTTTTAAAATAAATCATGCGATGTTCCGGAATTTAGTAAAGTCCATTTGAAAGTCAAGCTTGCAATTCCTAAGTCTTAGAAATATTTTAGGAAGAGACTTGAATAATTAAGGAAATTCTGGCATATAGGATTTGAACGAAGTATCCTTGAGAAATCTAGGGAAAGAAAACTTTGTGGTTAACTTGCTAAAGGAATCTTTAGCTTATGTTTGAGAACAAGCATGGTTTAAATTTGGTGGTGTGATAACGGGCAGAAATGCACGTTATCATGGTACTAAGTTCTTAAACAATGTTGGATTGCGTTGATGAAATATGTTAAATTGCGTCCATTAAGCATAAATTCTATAATGTTGCAATCGCATGCGTCCAATGCATTAGAGCAGTTGATCTTTACATTTTTATGTATGCATTAATGCAATGCAGAGATTACGATCGTAGGAATACATTGGTCGATCGAAATTTCACCGCAAGACTTTGCGTTGATCGTGCTCGCAAACATTCGCCCAAGAAGAATCACCGTAACTTGGTCAGCGCAACATGATGGGCACATCTGGGTGAAAGGATAATTAAGAGTGATGGGACAGAAAGCTGATGACAGTCAGATCCAAATTAAGTTGACAGCCGATAACGGTCACAAAGTACATTCAGCTTTATCTATAACAATCATCTGACGCGTTAATCAGGAATTAAAGTTGTCTCATCTGTACAACTGGGAGAGAGAAGACACCTTTCACCATGGAAACTCTATAAATACCAAGTGCATTCTTCAGAGAAGGGGTTAAGTAGTCGATTACTTCATCACTTTACAAGTTCACGCCTCTGTCCATAGTTTTCTTCCATTTTTAAGGCGGACGCGAGGAAGAAGGTGTGCCGATAGATCGTTCCGGTAAGCTTGAGAAAGCACTGAAAGCTCCAAGACAGAAAGAGGGCCAACGCCCGAAAGTAGGAACATTTGTAGATCAGAATAGAGATCCAGTGTAAAAAGCCTCAGCCAGCAAGGAATTGCTACCAGGCTCTCTACCTTTACTTTCCATTGTCATTTTGTACCCACCTCAGCTATAAGAATGAAATGTTTTTCTCTATATCTGTTCACTCACTGTTATTTATGCATGAGTAGCTAAATTAGTTGAATGGGTTGAGAAGTAGATAGCTAGCATAATGAGGGAATCTTCATCTTTGCGATTAACTTATTTATGTATGCTTCATTCATCTATTAGAGATACTCGGGAGGGTAGTCTAAAGACATGATCTAGACTTGGGAAGGTCAGGTTGGAATCTAGGTTTGGAAGAACCAGATTAGAATGCATAAACTGGAGATAGGCGCTTAGAAATGAGCATTATTTGTTATTAACGCATCGCATGCATCTTAGCAACAAGATATGATTGTATGCGGTCACCTTGCTTTCATGCATTTTGCATCAACGCATAGGACAAGAGTAGAGACTTAGGGATAAGCTATATGGATATTTTGTATTCAACACATACGTCTTAGACTTAGGAGCATCGCATTTACATTGGGAAATGACTCGCTGTGCATAGTTGTAACATGATCGCAACGTATGACGCATTCCCGAGTAATGCTAGCTAACGATCTTCTCAACCCGTTCATCGCTTACTCATTGCATCTATCAACACAACTATCTTTCTCAAATCCGCTTCCTTTATTTACTTCTTTTTCATCAACGCAACAACACACCCAAAACTTATTTATTTACTTGGTTACCACAAAGTTTTCATAAATATTACCAATGTAACTATTTTCACAAGTCTCTGTGTTCGACCCTAGACTTACCAGGAAACTCAGGGGAATTTACACTTGAATTCCGCTAGGGAAACTTGAGTGCACAATGCAATCCACCAACACATATCATCCATATTTTCATTCATAAAATAACGCATCACCTAACATTGGAAGGCAGTAGCTGCAAAAACAGGGTAGCGTCACAATGCTATACCCAACGTTGCAATGCTCTAGAAGTTTACGAAAAAAAAATGCGCGGCACCTTTGCGTAACCGAGCGTCGGAGCCAGGTCAGCCTAGGGTTGAAATGTTGCGACCTTCATTAGATAAATGCTTCAATTTTCCAGATTTTCGAAGAGATAGATTTCATTTTTTTAAAGAGAGGGAAATTTCATATCGAAATTAGAGAGGAAAACCATGAAATTTACTTTTTTCTTCAAAGATTTCTTGTAAATTTACAAGTATTTTTGTGAATTTCTTCATGTATTTCATCAGTTCTTCAATGGATTTCTTCAATACTTCTCCAATTTATGGCTAGGTAAGTAAATTTCTTGGGAAATCTTTAGTCTAGGTTTAATTTCTTGAGATCTTTTGTGTATCTTCTTGAATTTTCTGCATGTTTTAATGTTCTTGTTTTGAATTTGAATAAAAATTCATGGAAAATAGTTGACGCCTTGATTCTATTAATTTCTTGTCTGAAAATCTTGCTTGGCACTGTTGCGTAATAATAGATAGGTTGCAAAAATTAAGATTTCTTGATTTAATTAGGACTTTCTTTCCAAAATTAATTCTTGAATTTCTTATTTTGGAGCATTCAAACAATCATTCTTGAAATTTACTCTAATGTGTTTCTTGAATGTCATAATCATGAGAACCCTAGTTTCTAAAGCAATCTAAGAAAAGAACATAAATTTGTTGAATTGAAGTGTTTTTTACTTAGATTAGGGCTGATTGAAATGGTACATGTTAATTAGCTAATTGGTTATTTAGGGTTTTTACCTTATTGGATTATGGAATGTTGAATTTTCATGTATTGGTTCAAGATCAATGACAGAATTAACTTAGTTAATAAAGATTTCCCAAGAATCTCTCTCTATCATTTCTTTACTAAAAAGAAAAAGAAAGTTTTTGTTACAGTTGCTTTTACTTTGATTGTACTTAGTTTCTTTAAAACAAACTCACCCCAATTTGTTACATTTTGGAATTCAATAATCAAAATCTTGCCAATTAATAGAAGTTCCTTGTGGATCGACCTCTTATTCCGCTATAACTATGTGTTAGTTTTAGTTATTGTTTGAGCATTATAAATTTCATTTGTCTCGGGTTAAATTGAATTAATGACATTTATTTTATCCCGAATAACTGCCTATGAAGGTGGTCATTTGATTTGAATGAGTGAGAGTGGCAAGATCGCCAACTCGACAAGCCTACTATTTTGGGGATTCGTCTGATTGGGGAGTTGGGAACACAGCTACACAAGAAGAAATTCACTCCTTCCCCAATGTTGGGGTAAGTAGATAAATTGCTCCCTTAAGGGCTAATTCCGGGGCTTAAACAATGTGGTGCCTCGAGAAGAGTTTGTTCATAGTTGGACTATGATTTATTGTTCATTAGAGGGATCAATGGTACTTAAGAAGTTAGATGTAACTACAGAGGCAAAACGATAATTTTGGCTCAATTGTACTTATGAGAAATTTGTGAAGGGTCACCGTACTGTTGATTGGTTATATCCATTGGACACAGAAATATATCTGTAGTGTGAAGAGTGCAGCTGTCAATCTTTCGTGGTGTGTCTGACAGTTAACGGATGGTGAATAATTTAATTAAAGAGTTTAATTAATTATTCACGCACCATTGGAGCTTCAAGCTATAAGTCCATAAGGTCCCTTCTGTAGCTCAACGAGAATTAATGAGATTTTTGGATTAATTTGAATTGTTCAAATTAATTGAGGGAATCAATTATATATGATATAATTGTTTTAATTTAGTTATATATGATATAATTACTATAATGTATTTGATACATTATAATATAAAGTTCATTTGAGAGGAAATAAATATGTGAAAGATTCAAATATTAATTATGTGAATTGGATTCATATAATTAAATTTAATATAAATGGAATTTATATTAAATATCATTGTTGAGAGAATTAACTACATATTATATTGTATTGAATACAATATTAAAATATAGGTTATATGCTATATTTGATATAACATATAGTTTAATATATATTATATGCTAAAGTAGTTGTCATATAAATATATATTAAAATTTTTATTAAAATTAATTTATTTTTAAAAAAACAATTTTTGAGAGGGAGTTGTAACTCCCTCCCCCTTTTCTCTAAAAAAACGTGATAGTGGGATTATGGGTTATGATCATCCTCTCATTCTATTTTTCACAGAAACACAACACAGAAAAAAAACAGAATTGTTCTAAGGTCTCTGAACAATCATCTTCCTTCTCTCTTCTCACAAATCCCTCTTCCAAAATAGTCGGAGCCTATTCCTCCTGGATTCTCATCCAGAGAATACAGAGGTTTCATTGTGGTGGTGTCCATTTGGTTTGAGGATTTTCTTCTTAAAGAATCAGTCTTCAAAGGTAAGGGTTTCTGAAACCCACGTACTATTATGTATAATTCTTTTCGGCATGCTGTTTTTTCCTTATTAAATGCATAATTTACTTGTTTGTTTGCTGTAAACTTATTGTTCTGTAAATTTGGGATTTTTGATTCCGATCCCATTTCCGCTCAAGGGCCTTCAATGGTTTCTTCAGGATTGATATCTACTGATAATTCCCATTGCATAGTAAATGTTAGTTTTAGTACATAATATTGCATACATCAGGCTACTAATAGCCGAGCATAGGGGATCCGTCTCACGTTCTCAACTTTTTGAGGTGTCTTAGGACACTGTTCCTTAGACAATATAATTCCATGCCTGAAAGGTAATAAATCTCTCTTGAAATTATGCATCGAATATCTGACAAGCATTTTGTCAATATATGATGCCTGAGACAAGACTAGCGTTTTGTTCTTACGATCCATAATGATTTGGATCCCTAGACAAATTGTGCCTCTTCCAAATCTTTCATTTGGATTTGGTCTGCTAACCACTCTTTAACATTTGTCAGTAGACCTACATCATTTCTAATGAGATATCTTCTACATACAATACTAAAAAAGCTACTAAACTGTTGATGATTTTCTTGTAGGCACAAGGCTCATCAACATTCTGGTCAAAGGTATAAGATTTGATCGTAGTATCAAATCTCATATTTCAAGATTGAGATGCTTGTTTCAATCCATAAATGGACCGATTAAGCTTGCAAACTGTTAGGTTTTCAAAGGATGTATATTTTGTATGTTAATTCTCCCAAAATTGTGTTGATTATTTGCTTTAATTGCTAATTTTGTAGGGTTAAACAATCCCCGAAGCATTTTGGATTCATTACAAGAAAATTGTGCCAAAAAGATAAAAATGACCAAGAAAATCAACAAATTGAAGTGAATTAAGTAAACACCAAGGAGAGCATCGAGTAAGGTTGCTGATCATCAATCATTGAGTATTTAGCAGAATACTGTCAAATGGCATCCAGTAAAGACTATCGAGTATTCAACCATCTTCCATCGAGTCATCAAGTTTTGTCTAATTCATTTTCCATCAAGTTAAAGCATCGAGTAAAAAACATCCCAAGCGTCAAGGATTGAGTATTGACCGTCGAATATCAAGGAGCAAGTATTAAATAGAAAAACTCGTTGTGTTCGTTCTTCTTTCTGGATTTTGATGCGATCTACTCGCGCGCTTCGCGGCGATTTCCTGCTAGTATAAATGAGATCAGTTCTTCAAAAGACGAGGGAGAGATATCATGTAAACCCCGAAATGAAGTTCCCTAGATAAGCATGTTTAGCCAAAGGGATGTTATATTACATATTTATTAAGTAGAAATTCATGTTGTTTATAAGGATTATGAAGGAAGGGAAGGAAAATATATTAAATGAAGAAACTAAATCATTGGTCTGGCTAGAGGCACTAAGTGTGGGGAGATGTGGCAATCTACTCTTTGAATTCAGGAAGTGGCAGAAAGATAAAAAGGGAAGTGAAAATTCAAAAGCATGGTTTCGGCAATTGATAAGAGCAAATTTAGCGAATTCGGTGCCATTCGAAAGGTGAGAGAATCTAGGTTGTGAAATTGTCTTGCTGGAGGAAGATTTCAGGAGGAGAAGAACAAGGAGTGAAAAAAACCAAGAGAAGGATAAATCTCGAGTTTAAGCAGGGCCAAGGTGAAGTTTGGAAGTTCCAAGCCAAACTATAAGAAATTCTGGGCTGAAATTTTAAAATAAGGAAGTTAACTCAAATATAAACAAGTTTGTAGAAGGAAGTTTCTTGAAAAGAGCTCTGGATTTTGAGTTATTAATTTATAACAGGGAATTGGTGCATAAGCAGATAGCTGCTTGTGAAGAATAAGCAAGCAGTTCATCGTGGAGAATTATAGCAAGATTTGGGCATGAGGATCTAGCTTATAAAGGAAATCTCGCTGATTTTGTAAGGAGGATCTCGCCCTAAGGGGAAATCTCGCTAGGAATTGAGGCGAGTATCGCTAAGATGAAAATTTGACAGGAAAAGCTTGATCTTGCTCTAGAGGATCTCGCTGGCATCGCTCAGGGGGATCTCGCTGGCATCGTTCAGGGGGATCTCGCTGACCTCGCTCAGGGGGATTTCGCCAGTAAGGCTGTTTGTGTTGATGGAAGTTCCTTTAATAAATGAATTATTTGAGGTATTTTACTAAGAATTATAAGTAGTTTAATCGGGAATTATATCTTTTCATGCCAAGAAGAGCTAGGGGAAACGTATAAACCATTAGAAGCCTAACGAATGGTGAGTGACTAAGTAAACTTAAAGTTTCCAATACTCATGCATATATGATCAAGTAAAGCATAGTGACATTAATGATGAATTTATACTTCCTCAAGCAACAAATGGTTGGAGAATAACTTAATGCATGTCTCTCGGCTTGTATGTGTGTAACATAGGCCAAGGTATGTCGTGTAACCATTACAAAAGCTATGTTTTTTATTTTGATATATGTTTCCTAGAGGAAGGCTATGAGAGAACGAGTTCTTGTGTAAATGAGTGGTCATGGAACTTAATTTGATGTTACAAAATACACATTTGATACCGAAGTACGTTGAGAAGGTATCTAACCAATTTGATATCGAAAGACATTTGAGAAGGTACCTGGCCAATTTGATACTGAAGGACATTTGAGAAGGTATCTGGCCAATTTGATACCGAAGGACATATGAGAAGGTATCATAGTAGCTCGATACTGAAGGACAGATTTGAAAAGGTATCTGAGCAGAAGTACCTAAAATATGATGGTACTTAGTGTGGCCACATGCACGTAGGCAGTTATGAATGAGAGACCGAAGTATGGGTCTCTTGTCGGTAATAAACGTTTGGGAGCTAGAGCGTTTAGACTCGTTCTCAACTAGGGAATAATAATGTTTAATGATGTCTGAGAATGGTTTAAAGCTACATTTAAAGACAATTGCTTGAGTTTACTCATTGGTATATTTACATGTTTATAGTGATGCTACGCTTGTTGCTTTACGATTCTATAGTCTCTCACTGGGCTTTTAACTCATGGAATTCCTGTGTTTTCCCATTTTAGGTAGCGGTCAGTTTCCTCAAGGTTGATCCTGCTGCTGCTTGCCACCGAAAGACTCGGCTTATTAAAAGACTTAGGTTGATGATCTGTTTATGTACACATGTTTTTTAGAGGGACTAGGGCTTCTGTAGGAATGTTTAGGCCACCTGTGAATATTTTTTTTATAAAAATAATGTCTTGGCTGTATGCATGTATTTATGTAATCTTTGTAGAACCTTAAGGAAGGTCAGCTATTTGCGTATATTGCTAATATGATGAATAGGTTGGTATTTAAATTAGAAGGCTTGGGTGGTGAGTGCTGGCAGTAGGGCTCGTAACTACAACGGTCATATCCTCTTCTAGAATAAAAGGGTAATCTGGGAGAGGGTGTGACATATCACTTTTTTAGAAAATCCATCATTCTCTTGAGAGAAAACTTAGAAGAAAGGAAAACCCATTTTTTTATAGAGAGATTTCGATTTCCAAGAGCAATTTTTGTAATTTTCTGTGAGATTGAGTCGATTGTACTCGGACTTGTATCAACATACAACTATCAATGGAATGCTTAAAGAACTTCAACCTCCATGAGTATGTAAATCTATTTCTTGGGGTATTATGTAATTAGGCATTTTCTTGAGTCTTTTATTGATTTTTCTTTCATGTAATTACTTTCTTTTGAATGTTCTTACTGAGATTTAGAATAAAATTAATTAAGATTGAATTGAGAAATCAAGTTTAATCAATTTTTGTATGTAAAAATTACATGGTTCAATAACAAAATTATAATTGTAGTTGCAAGAATTAGCAATCTTGATAGAAAATGTAGACTTCTTTTCCTCTTTTCTTTAAAGAATTTATTAATTTAGAACACTCATGTAATCAATCTTGAATTTTCAGTCTTTTGATTTCAAGATTGGAATAGTTAAGAAAACCCATGAGATCAATGCAATTTAGAGATTAGTTGTGAAATGTCTTTAGGAAGAAATTAAGACCTAGATTAGGGTTAATTATGAAATTAGCTAGTTAGGGCATTAGGAATTTATTCTTAATGAACTATTGAATAATCTAATGCATGATTTCTTATTAAGTCAATGATAGAATTGCCTAGTTATATAAAATCCCCAAGATTTCATTTCCATTCAATTTTATCTCATAATCTCTTTCTTATTTTTCTCATCAATAAATTTCCTATATCAATTCTTGTCTTTTGCTTAGTTAGTTTCTTTCATATCTTAAAAAAAAACAACCCCAACCCCCTCCCTCCCCCCATTTAATCTTTTACATTTAGGAATTCAAATAGTCAATTTTTAGGCCAAATTTGCGGTGCTCTTGGGACCGACCTCTTACTTCCACTATTACTACGTGTAAGTTCAGTTGTAGTTAGAGTTTAAATAAATTTCATTTGTTTTGGGTAGATAGAATTAACAACACCTACTTTACACTGAACAAATTGGCGCTGTAGCTGGGGAGCCGTATAATTGGATTTTTTGAAATTTGAATTCCTTCTAAGAAGAAAAAAATAATCATATAATAAAAAAATCATTAAAAAATAGTTAGTTCATTTTAAGCTTTCCTTTTATGTATGACCCGCTCCTCTCGAAGTTTGCTTTGTGATTTGATTTTAGATATTGACTGTGAGGAAAGAAGATTACGAAAGGAAGGAGCTAGAAGAGAGAAAGAAGAATTTGAAGAGTTGGATCAAGAAGAAGAACAACCATAACCAAACATCATGGGTGAAGCAAGAGAACAAACTTTGTGTGAGCTAGCAGAACTGAATTATATTCAACAACCTCTTTGCATTGTATACCCCAAGACAATTGTCCCATTTGAACTCAAACTGGGCTAGTACATTTCCTTCTAACTTTCAGAGGGCAACCCGGTGAAGACCCTCACAAGCACATGAAAGAGTTCCACCTTGTTTATGACAGGATGCGTCCTCATGGAGTGACACGAGAGCAGCTCAACCTTAGAGCCTTCCCTTTCTCCTTGAAGGATGTGGCTAAGGATTGGCTATACTACCTACCAACGAGTTCTATTACTATGTGGAATGGGTTGAAAAAGATTTTTTTAGAAAAATTCTTTCCGACATCTAAAGCTTATAATATAAGAAAAGAGATTTATGGAATTAAGCGAACAGTAGGAGAAGCTTGGTATGGATATTGGGAAAGATACAAACAGTTATGAGCATATTTTCCACACCATCAAATTTCTAAGCAATATTTAATTCAATACTTCTATTCAGGTTTACTCCTATACAAGAGAAGCAATACAGATGCGGCCGCTGGTGGAGCTCTGGCAGATAAAACACCGACCAAAGCAAGCAACTCATATCAACCATGGTGGAGAACTCTCAAAATTTTGGGACAAGGACTCTTGATAACTCTGTTGTTCAATCTAGTGAGGTAAGTGAGCTTAGATCACAAGTATCTAATCTAGTTTCTCTTTTTACTCAAGTAGCCCAAGGAGGCCTTCCTCAAATCAAACCGTGCGGGACGTGTGGATTAGTCGGTCATAATTCTGAGGCTTGCCACAAGCCCAAGTCAATGCCATTGGTGGATTTCAGAGAAAATACGACCCCCATGGGCAAACATAAAACCAATGATGGAGAGATCATCCCAATTTCAAGTGGGGATCTCAAGGGCTATATGAGAACCATAACCCACCATCTTCTTCAAACTCCTCAGGTATGTTTCTAGAAGACGTAGTAAAAACTCTTGTTTACCATTCATTAAAATTTCAATAGGAACTTCACAATTTGCAAAAGGATAACATTCAAGTTCATCAAGAAACCAAGCAACTTCAACAAGACACTAAATTCTTTCAACAAAAAACTAGACAAGACTTCACAAACTTGGGCACTCAAATCACACAACTTGCAACTATGGTAAGCAAGCTTAAGAGTAAATCTTCTGGAAAGCTTCCTGCTCAACCGGAGCATGCAAACTTAAGCGCGACCGCTCTAAGAAGTGGTAAGGAAATCCCCTCTTCCTCTTAAGATGCAACCCTAGTTCAATCTCCTCCCAAAAGGCAAGAAAAGGTAATGAATGAACAAGAGAGCAAGGTCAGTGAGCCAAAAGAGACTCCTATTTTTCCCGAGGTATGTGATTATTCTCCCCCTAAGGTAGAGTCTTATGTACCCAAGGCACCATTCCCTAGTAAACTAGTGAGACTTAAGGAAGAAGATGTTGACCATGAGCTAATCGAGATGTTAAAAAAGGTACAAATTAATATCCCTTTGCTTAATTCTATTCAACAAATACCTAGGTATGTTAAATTTCTAAAAGACTTGTGTACTAAGAAAAGAAAAGGGAAGGAAGAGGAGAGAATATCTGTTAGCAAGAATATCTCTACTTTGCTTAAAAAAGATATGCCTAAAAAATGTAGAGATTCGGGAATGTTCACCTTACCATGCAAAATAAGAGATAGAATTATCACTCATGCCATGTTAGACTTAGGTGCATCAATAAATGTAATGCCCTTTCATGTCTATGAAGGTCTAAAATTGAATGGCCTACATAAAACGAATGTTTGCATACAACTAGCGGATAGGTCATATATTCAACCCCTAAGCATTGTTGAAGATGTTTTGTTAAGAGTCGGATAATTAATCTTTCCTGTTTATTTTTACATTCTAAAAATGGATGAACCTTACTCTACTTCCTCTTCTAATATTCTACTTGGTAGACCCTTCATGAAAACTGAAAAAACAAGAAAAGACGTAGATAAAGGGTCTTTATCGGTAGAATTTGATGGAGGGCTAAAATCTTTCAATATATATGATGCAATAAAATTTCCAGAGGAATACTTGTCCCTTTTCTCTATAGACACATATGATATTTTTGATGAATTGTTATTGAATATAGATGAAAACTTTGATTGTTTGGTTAACCCTCTATTGATCTTGATGACGATGACTCTTCGATTGATTCTTTGTTTACTTCTAATGAATTGGATTTAAATGATAAATCTTCTAATAATGATGTTGTTGAATCTCAGGTACAAGGGATTGAGCTTAAGGCTCTCCCTCCATACCTCAAATATGTATTTCTTGGAGATGAAAAAACCTTTCCAGTGATCATATCTAGAGAACTCACATCTTCTCAAGAATGCACATTGGTGGAAACCTTGAAGATCTACAAAAAGGCAATTGGTTGGACTTTGGATGATATCAAAGGGATAAGCCCATCCCTTTGCATGCACATAATAGTTCTAGAGGACGGAGCCAATGCAATCATTCAACCTTAAAGAAGGCTAAATCCAACCATGAAGGAAATTGTTCACAAAGAAATCTCAAAATTCTTGAAGTCGGTATAATATACCCAGTTCCAAATAGCCAATGGGTAAGCCCTATACATGTGGTACCAAAGAAAACTGGCATGACTATTGTGAAGAATGAAAAAGGTGAGATGATTCTTATGAGAGTGCTAAATGGTTGGAGACTGTGCATAGATTTTAGAAAACTAAATGAGGTAACAAAAAAGGATCACTTTTCTATTCCTTTTATTGATCAAATTGTTGAACAGTTAGCCGGGAAGCCATATTTTTGTTTTCTTAATGGTTTTTTTGGATTCTATCAAATACCTATAGCACAGGAGGACCAAGAAAATACTATCTTTACTTGCACTTATAGTACCTATGCATTTATAAAAATGTCATTTGAGCTATGTAACGCCTCAGGTACGTTTCAAAGATGTATGATGAGCATATTCTCTGATTATGTTGAAAAATGCATAGAAATTTTCATGGACGACTTCACTGTGTATGGTAGTTCTTTTGAAGATTGTTTGCACAATTTGAGTTTGATTTTGAAAAGTGTTAGGTTTTATGTCCTAAAACTCGTGGTATGTAAATAATGGAGCTTATTTGGAAAATTCAATAAAGGTTTTATTGAATAAATCTATTGCTTGAATAGAAATCCAATAAACCTAAAAGTCCCTTGACTATTGGATGAGTACTTGAACTTTATGTGGAGACATAAAGGTGGATCAGGTTCGAGTAAATAGTCAAAATGATCTATAGTACATGGATAAGGTTGGGTACCTTATTCTAGTAACACTATTGGATACGGCCTGCTCTCTAGTAGTTACCAAGGAGTTGGTAAAGTGCTAAAACGAAAATGATCCTAATTCGTTCATGTTTGGACATGAGGAGTGGGCGTGTCCTTGTGCAAAAGAGTTTTGTACAAAAATCGGACACGAATGAAAGTCATTCTTACTTTATAACGTTGTTTACTGTTTAAGACTGACTATTTCAAAGTGATGACCTAGGTAACTTGACCTTAATCCTGAGTAAACTATGAACTCCTGTTTATTCGGGATTGCCCTTAGATTTGCATAGGTGAGGATTGGCTCAACAGCACCGGCCCAATATGACTACCATTTCAGGGGTGAGACTAGATAGATAGTTGGGGACATAGGGTGCAAGAGGGAATTCACTCCTACCCGTTTTAGGGATAGTAGAGAGTTTGTTCCCTTAAGTGTTGATTCTAAGGCTTTAACAAGGGATCCGCCCTCTCATTTGGAATGAGAGGGACTCGTTTTTGTGATTGGATCAACAAAAAATTGTTCATTAGGGGATCAGTGGGGACTTAAGGAACAACAAGTAATTTTGGGGGTAAAATAGAGATTTGACCCAGTCGTTATACGAAACAACCTGTGAAGGGTTAACTTACTAATAATGGTTATATCGAGTGGACATAATATATCTACAGTGAGGGGAGTTCAACTATGGGGCTTTTAGTGGAGTGACCATATAGTTAACGGAATGGGGTTGTAGATCGGTCTAATTGAGTTTTAGCCGATTAATCTTGGATTAGTGGAGCCGCATGATCTGTAGGTCCACGAGGTCTCCCTACTAGCTCAGAAATGGATTAGCTCGAAGCTAGGCGTATAAGTTAATTTGAAATGTTCAAATTAGAATCAAATGGAATTGAAGAAAATTATATTTAAATATGATTTAAATATATGAAGATGAATTTGTGTAAAAATTAATTTAATATTAGATATTAAATTAATTAAGATTTATTTAAATTGTTTAAAAATTATTTATTAATTTTATTATAAAATTAATTTTTGTAATTAATTTGTAAAATTAATAAATTTTGATTTTAGAAATAAAATATTATTTTTAAATCAATTTTGGATTTTGGAAATTGAAAAATCACAAAACTTGAAAAATGGGTTTTTTCAAGTCATCTTCAAGTAGCTTACAAAGAATCCACCACTTCTCCTTTGCTTTACTCCAAGCATGAGCTGCATCCCAAGCAGCACATCTCTTTGCATGATAGTCTGCAATATATTGAAGAGATTGGATGAAGAAAAGTGAAGAGAACCGACTGAATTTTTACTGTAAAATTCGGATAAAGAAGGTGTTCTTCAATTTTTGCTGTAAAAAGAGCCAAGTTGCAGATTCAAGACGATCAGCCTCTGTTCATATCGTCGTTAAGATTCAGTAGCTAAACGATCGTTTACCTTCATACGTTAGACGATATGAAGGAAAAGCTAAACGATCGTGTAGCTTCGGGCGTTAATCATTTTGGTGTTGTGCGCTAGACAATCGTCTACCTTAGAAGCTAAACGATGCATTGTTTTGCTATGCGATGGCACTACACGATCATATAGCTTTGGGTGGGAGCTAAGCGATGCGGCGAAGAGCTATGCGATGACGCTGAGCGATTGCTTACACGATCGTTTACCTTTGATTGGGAGCTAAGAGATGCGGCGAAGAGCTATCTGATGGCGTTGAGCGATCACTTACACGATTGTTTACCTTTGTTCGGGAGCTAAGCAATGTGGCGAAGAGCTATAAAATGGCGTTGAGCGATCACTTACATGATCATTTACCTATGATCGGCAGCTGAGCGATGCGTCGATTGCTATGCGATAGCACTAGGCAATCGCTTACCTCGAGCGCGCGCTAAACGATCAAGACGAGGTGCTAAATGATGGAGCTATCCGATAGTGTTTCACACTAAGCGATCGTGTAGCATCCTTCGGCGCTAGAAAATTACACTATACGATAGAAGGAGAACTATACGATCGTGTAGCTTTGTTAAACGATAGGTGTTGGTTGCTAAATGATCAAGCAAGTGCTAAACGATCAAGCCAATTGCATGACGATGGTTGTCATTGCTAAACGATCTGACTTAGCGAGATTTTGGGCGAGAGCAAGAGAAGCCGGTTCAACCGGTTCTCTTGAGGTTTGGTCCAGTTCAACTTCAAATGGTTTGTGGTTGGTCCGATTCAGTCTCTGCTGGTCCGGTTCAGATGGTTCAGGTCCGGTTCAAGCGGTTTTGGAGCGATTCGAGCGGTGTTGAAGCTATTTTTGTAATAATTAGGTTTTGTTTGCTTTTTTTTTCGAAAACTAAAACCATATCAATACATGTTTAATTATTTATGCATTGGATGTATGTTATAATTAAATAAATCTTGTATGTGCATATAGTATACCATTTAGATTTAAAATCCCACCATAGGAAGCATGCAACATGCATTGAAAGTATGTTATAATTTATTATAATATATAATATGCATGTTAGGGTTTCTTGTATTCAATATAAGTGTTATATTAGATATTGAATGCCTGTATGTTGTGGATATTTTTAGCATGTCTAAAGTTTTATAAATTGTTATAAAATTGGGTTAAACATTTAAAATCCATAACAAAGAATAGCTGCATGTTCACGTAGGTTAACCACTTGTTTTAATTAGTTAAAATAGGTCGTTAAACTTGTAAAACTAGGGTTACAAACTCAACCGGTATATAATCCTATCGAAGAGTGGGAGTATTTAAGTTGACGGTCTACGAAACACCTCCTACCTAGGGATTATGGCCGAATAATTGAGCGTTGGTAACCAGTTTTATGAGTATTCGTGAGCTATGTGAGGTAATAAAAGGGTTTATCACGTAGACATCGTAGGTTTAAGTCCATTTATAAGAGTTATACATGGATAAACCACATAGGCTTAGGGTTATTTCTATTAGCCGAAAAAGAACCTAAGTATATGGTTACCCAAACGTTAGAAAACTTCAGTGGTAACAAATAACTTCTATATGATAGAGTTATTAGAAAACTTCAGTAGGGGATTAATAACATATGCAGTATGTTATTCTTAGCTCTCACGTCCCTAAGAGTTCATAGTCTGGATTTAAGTGGTACTTCGTGTCACCCTAGGAGTAACCTCCATTCGGAGAGTATTTTTTAGCTTAAATTTAGATTTGGGTAAATAAAGGGAAGTTATTCGATCAGAGATCAAGTGTATGATTTTAATTGCCATGTCTCCACATAGTTCACACCGTGAGATTCATATGACGCTTTGTGTTACCCTGGGAGGACCTCCCTTCGGAGAGCGGATGTATGCATCAATACCCTGGTGAATGAAGGAAGTAGTTCATAGTAAGTGGGTGAAAGACATGTGTCAACATATCCTGCGGTCTCCTCCATTAGTCTAAACCGTGAGATTCCTATGTTGCGCCTGCTGGTTAGCTTTAAGTGGCCCTTTGCTAGTTGTTTAATGATGGCTATCCTTTCAGAGGGTTGCAACATAGGATTCGGAACAACCCAGCCTTCAGTAAAATGAATAGGGTTTTATAGTTACATCTTGGGTATTGTTTTCTATTTTCAGAGCGATACTCATTTGTTCTATAAGATCCGAAAATGGCGGGTCTACACTTACAGAATTATTAAGTGTTAATAATGTCTGACCAAATGCGGTACCTAAATGACTATCGGAATATGAGTTATTCTAGAGGTAGTATTTAGTCAAGAATGTCTTGATGTAGTATCATTGCAAAAGAATAATCTTGGGTAAATTATTAAAATTGCTAAAACTTGATTGGATATTTAATTTCAGAATGAAAAGTTCATTAATACAAGTGTTGGCAACAGATAAATTTATTGGAGATAATTATGTGAATTGGAAATCAAATTTGAACACGATACTTGTGATGGACAATTTGTGGTTTGTCTTAACTGAGGACTGTCCTCCCATTCCTAGCTCTAACACAAACCAAAATGTTCAGGATGTATATGATAGATGGGTCAAGGCTAATGATATAGCCTGTGCTTATATCCTCGCCAGCTTAGCTGATGTGTTGACAAAAGAAGCATGAGGATATGAGTACTGCCAAAGAGATTATGGAATCTCTGCGAGGGATGCCATTAAGCACGTTTACAACAGTCACATCAAAGTGGGAACCTATGTTTGTGAACATGTTCTAGACATGATGGTCCACTTACATCTGGCAGAAGTAAACGGTGCTGTCATAAATGAGAGAAGTCAAGTTGGTTTTATTCTAGAATCTCTTCTAAAGAGTTTTCTGCAATTTTGAATGCATTAATGAATAAAATTTGACTACTCTACTCAATGAGCTACAGACTTACCAGACAATTTTCAGAATAAAGGGTCTGGTGCCAGAAGTAAATGTTACTACTGCCGAGAAGTGAGGAATGTCCTACAAGCCTGGAGTTGCTTCCTCTTCAAAGCGTAAGAGTATTCTTGTGAAGAAAGGCAAAGGGAAAGGGAAGAAGAAGCTTACTGGATTGAAAGGCAAAGATAGCGTTGCAAAGGGAAATGTTTCCATTGCGACGATGAAGGGCACTAGAGGAGACACTACCCTCAATATCTTGTCAAGAAGAGAGTAGAGAAAAGGTAACCAGGCTAACTTGACCCTGGGACCATTTGCTCAGCTCATCCAGTGGGAGAAGTTGCTATTTGTTTTTAATTGTTAAAACTTGTATAGAATAAATTGTATATATTTTTGGGATAAATGAAATGTTCATTTTCAAAAATTATGTTTGTTCTAGCAACCTCTGTTGAGAATCAAATTTTAAATTCCATTTATAGATATTTGGATATCTAAATGGCTAGATGAAAGTATAGAAAATTTAAAGATTTCTAGATCTGACTGTTAACAAAGAGTTGTTGAGACAGGTCAGATACATCATGCTCAAAGAGTTGAAAGTACCTCAATGTAGTGGGAGGAAAGTATGCTTCCTGGCCATTAGTGAGATTAAGATGCAATTCCCTTATAGTTTTATCTAAAGCCTATTGTATACTAAAATGTTTACAATAATTCTCTTGGCTAAAGTGTTTGAGAATTACCTAGTAGGACTAGGAATACCAGATAACCTAGGGCAAGTGGGAGAAACATCGGGTATAGAGATACCAAATGATAAAAGATGGGTATGGGATGCCCTAGTTTATTGTATTTCTCTATAAAACTCAGAAACTCAGTCTTATATATCGGATGTATAAGTTACCACTGGAGTTTTAGTCCAAGTGGGAGTTTGTTGGGTTTTATGTCCTAAAACTCGTGGTATGTAAACAATGGAGCTTATTCTGAAAATTCAATAAAAGTATTATAGAA
>NC_052357.1:41080099-41152111 GCF_009727055.1 Benincasa hispida
TATTCCCTTTGATTTCAGCTTATTTTGAGTCCCACAACTCAATCTAGAGCACCAAGAGAATAGTAGTGAAGATCTTGTGGTGGTCTACATAAGGATTCGGAGGATTTTGCAGCTGGAAATGGAGATTTCGTTGGTTCAGCCAAGGTATGTTCATGAAACCTATTAAACTCTGTTTTTATCATGTTTTTTTTCAACCAAATTTAATGAATTAGAATGCTTATGGATCCTGATTTCTTCCGCTATGTGTTGGTGTAGATCCAACAAAAAGATGCATAGAAACAAATTTAGTTTTAAATTATGAAAAACGTCATTTTATGGCTTCTCATGGAATAGTGTTAGGACACCTTGTATCTTCTAAGGGCATAGATGTTGATAAGGCTAAGATAAATGTCATAGGTAACCTTCCCTATCCTGAAAAATATTAGGGAAGTCCACTCTTTTCTTGGTAGTGCATGGTTTTACAGGAGGTTCATTAAAAACTTTTCCAAAATTGCACTCCCTCTATCTTGCCTTCTTAAAAAAGATGTCGTATTCAATTTCGACAAAGAATTCAAGGAAGCTTTTGACACACTTAAGGAAAAGTTGACATCAACTCCAATTCTTCAATTGCCCCAATGGGACTTACCATTTGAAATCATGTGTGATGCTAGCGCAGTGGGGGTAGTACTAGGACAAAGAGTTGACAAGAAATGCCATGTGATTTGTTTTGCATCAAGGACTCTCAACTCATCTCAAATCAACTAATTCCCAACAGAGAAAGAATTTATTTCCATTATTTTTGCTTTAGATAAATTTAGATCTTACATACTTGGTTTTCCAATTATTGTTTACACTGACCATGTCGCT
Source organism: Benincasa hispida (assembly GCF_009727055.1). Taxonomy (NCBI): domain Eukaryota; kingdom Viridiplantae; phylum Streptophyta; class Magnoliopsida; order Cucurbitales; family Cucurbitaceae; genus Benincasa; species Benincasa hispida. The sequence continues at coordinate 41,080,946 of NC_052357.1, forward strand.
CTTAGGTACTTAATGACGAAGAAAGAATCAAAACTGAGACTTGTCAGATGGATCCTTCTCTTGCAAGAATTCAACATAACCATCAAAGATAGAAAAAGATCTGAGAATTCTATAGCTGACCACTAAGACGAATCATGCAAGAAGAAGAATTAGTTCCAATTAGAGAAGACTTCCCCGATGAACATCTTTTCAAGGTATCTACTGTCCTGGTGTGGTATGCCGACATGGTAAACTACCTTGTAACCGGTAAGTTTCCTCTTAACATGCCTTGGTCTAGAAAGTATAAACTAAAAAATGACTCTAAATATTATGTATGGGATTCTTCTTACCTATGAAAATTATGTCCTGACCAAATAATTAGGAGATGTGTCCCTAACGAAGAATTTGAGTCTGTTTTGTCTTTTTGTCATGAACAAGCATGTGGTGGTCATTTCAATCCTAAACGAACTACTAGAAAAATCTTAGATTCAGGACTATTCTGGGATTCTCTTTTTTGCTGATTCTTATGCTTATTGTACATCTTGTGAAAAGTGTAAAAAATCTGGATCTTTGTCTAAAATAAATGAAATGTCCCTTAATTCCATTCTTGTATGTGAAAATTTTGACATTTGGGGTTTAAATTTCATGGGTCCATTTCCTTCTTCATTTGGATACTTGTATATTTTACTTACGGTTGATTATGTTGTCAAGTGGGTTGAAGCAATCCACACTAGAACGAATGATTCATCTATAGTTTCAAAATTTCTTAAAAATAACATCTTCTCTAGATTCAGAATTCCTAGAGCCATTATAAGCAATTAAGGCACACATTTTTGTAATAGGACCATAGAAGCATTGTTGAGGAAATACGGAGTTCACCACCCTGTAGCAACCCCGTATCATCCCCAAACAAATGGCCAAGCAGAAATCTCAAATACAGAAGTTGAAAAACATTTTAGAAAAGACTGTGAACTTGAGAAGAAAAGATTGGAGTTCAAAATTGAATGATGCACTTTGGGTTTATAGCTTTTAAAACACCCATAGGTACAACTCCGTATAGAATTGTATATGGAAAAGCATGCCATCTCCCAGTAGAGGTTGAACACAAAGCCTATTAGGTGGTAAAACAATGTAATTTGAACTTAGCCCAAACTGGAGAAGAAAGACTCTTAAAACTACAACAATTAGAAGAACTAAGAAGAAATGCTTATGAAAACTAAGAAATTTACAAGGAGAAAACCAAAATCATTCATGACAAATGTTTGATAAGAAATAACTTCAAAATTGAACAAAAAGTTTTGCTTTACAATTCTAGATTACAATTGATACCAGGAAAACTAAGTCCAAATGGTTAGGTCCTTTTGAAATTACTAATGTTTTCTCTCATGGTGCAGTAGAAATCAAAAGTCTTGAAACAGAAAAGATCTTTAAGGTGAACGGGCACAAGCTCAAAATCTATAATGAAGAGCATGTAAACCAAGTCAAATTGGACTTGCGTTTAGCTAATCCCTCATACACATGATACCCCTCTTCACCAATGTCGAGCAAACGACGATAAAAATTTGCAAAAACAGAATAAGTTTTCTTTTCCTTTTCTTTCTTTTCATTTTTTTCTTCTCATTCCTTTTCTCTTTCTTATTTTTAGCATAAATAAAATAATTGATTCTTTTCTTTTTCTTTGTAGGTCAACCAAAAAAAAAAAAAAAAAACATAAAAGCGAGAAAATTCTCTCTCAAGCAAATAAATGATCAACAACAAAACCAGGGAAGTTTCTCTCTACATCCATTCTTTTTGCTTTTTTGAATTCAATTGCTTGTTTTAAACATTGAGGACAATGTTCTATCTTTAAGTTGGGGGTGGATAAACATTGCATGTTTTTTTAATAGCCCCCCTAAAATTTTTGTATAGCTGGAACCCTCGGGCATCTGAGCTCGGGATTAATAAATTGTTGATTACTTAGATTGATTAAATAGATTTTGCTATATATGAATAAATTTGAGGCTCTAATTCGTCTCGATGTTATAATTTGATTCTTTGATAAATATGTCTAATGAATTTTTTAAATCTTCAAAAGACCATTTTTGCCTTGAATTCAATAAATTCATAATTGATAAATTCATATTTGCACATTCATGAATCTCATTCATTTTGATTCTATGCGTCAATTGTTTTTACTCAATCTCTTGACTCTTATGAATTAAATTTTGATGACGCACTCTTTTTAGTAAGGATACAAACGAAATTTTAGATTTTCAAAGTTTTTCAACCAAAAATTTGAAACTCATTTTTTCAAAAAAAACTTTCTTTTCCTTTTAACACCATTAAAAAAATTGAATACTTAGTCTTTAGATTTATTGAGAACCTTTAAACTCTTAGAAATGTCATATCTACTTAATTTTCTTTGTTACCCCGATAGGACAAACTTGGTCTAGGAACAACCATCTTGTTTTAGAGGCAAGTCTAGACATAGAGGAATAAAAAGGGCCTAGAGTGTAAAAATTGTTAGCACAAAAAAAAAAAAAAAAAACAAAAAAAAAGAGAAGCAAGCTTGAGAATTGACATAACAAAATAACATAACCTTCACTAACATGTGCGTGTGTGCATGCGTAGAGGTGAAAAGAGTTACCTTCATTATGTTTCTGTTAGGGCCAGTGAGAAAAGAGTGATAGGTTCCCGGCGATGTAAATGTGAAAGTTATCCCTCTAAGTAAAAGAAATGTCAATTACGTTTGGTGTGTGTGAGTTTATAAAAAGGCACACTTGTATTAGAATTGCCTCTATCTAATGCAAGTTAGATACATCATAGACCGATAACCGGGCCAATGTAGGGCAAAGAGGAATTGAAGTTGCATATCTTCTTTCTATTAGTTTAGGCTTTTAAGTAAACTAAAACTAGGTAGTCTCTTCTTTTATGATTTTGCAATAAAAGGACCTTTTCTTTTCAAAATAAGCTTCAACCTTTTGCTAGCAAAATTTTGAATTTTTAAATGTTTGCTTATATTCTTATTTCCTTGGTTGTTGATAAAAGAGATGAGAATCAATTCATTGTATGCAAAACACTTGAATGTATAGATCATTTGGATGTGAAGATGAAGATTTACCAACTTGAATTTGTCAATTTTGAATAAAAGAATGAAGCTTTGAACTAAAAAAAATGCTTTTGTTTGAATGTATGCATAGTTCAATCTTAGGCTTGCTCGAGATGACCAAGAGTTAAGTTGAGGGTGTTTTGTTAGGTTTTTAAAGGATGTACATTTTCTATGTTAATTCCCCCAAAATTGTGCTGATTATTTAATTTAATTGCTAATTTTATAGAATTAAACGATCCCTGAGTCATTACAAGAAAATTGTGCCGAAAGATAAAAATGACCAAGAAAATAAACAAATGGAAGAGAATTGAGTAAACACCGAGGGGAACATCGAGTAAGGCTGTTGGATCATCAACCATCGAGTATTTAGTAGAATACTATCAAATAGCATGCAGTAAAGACTATCGAGTATTCAACCATCTTCCATCGAGTTATCGAGTTTCGTCTAATTCATTTTCCATCGAGTTAAAGCAATCGAGTTGTCACACCCCCTCCCAGATTACCCTTTTATTCTGGAAAAGGATATGACCGTGGTAGTTACTAGCCCTACTGCCAGCATTCACCACCCAAGCCTTCTAATCTAGATACCAACCTATTCATTTTATTAGTAATATACGCAAACAGCTAACCTCCCCCTTAAGTTCTTACGAAGATTACATAAATACAAGCATACAGCCAAGACATCACTTTTATAGAAAAATATTCACAGGTGGCCCAAACATTTCTACAGAAACCCTAGTCCCTCACAAAACATGTGTACATAAACGAATTATCAACCTAAGTCTTTAATAAGCCGAGTCTTTCGGTGGCAAGCAGTAGTAGGATCAACCTTGAGGAAACTGACCGCTACCTGAAAAGAGAAAACACAAAAATTTTGTGAGCTAAAAGCTCAGTGAGTGACTATAGAATCGTAAAGCAATAAGCGTAGCATCACTATAAACATGTAAATATACCAATGCGTAAACTCAAGCATTAGTCTCTATATGTAGCTGTAAACCATTCTCAGCATCATTAAACATTATTATTCCCTCGTTGAGAATGAACCTACACGCTCTAGCTCCCAAACATTTATTACCGACCAAGAAACTCATACTTCAGTTTCTCATTCATAACTGCCTACGTGCACGTGGCCACACTAAGTACCATCATATTTTAGGTACTTCCGCTCAGATACCTTCTCAAATTTGTCCTTCAGTATCGAGCTACTATGATACCTTCTCATATGTCCTTCGGTATCAAATTGGCTAGATACCTTCTCAAATGTCCTTCGGTATCAAATTGGCCAGATACCTTCTCAAATGTCCTTCGGTACCTAATTGGTTAGATACCTTCTCAAAGTCCTTCGGTATCAGATGTGTATTTTGTAATACCAAATTAAGTTCCACTGCCTAGTATTTACACAAGAGTTGTTCCATTGCCACTCATTTACACAAAAACTCATTCTCTCATAGCCTTCCTCTAGGAACCATATATCAAAATCAGAAACACAGCTTTTGTAATGGTTACACAACATATCTTGGCCTGTGTTACACATATACAAGCCAGGAAACATGCATTAAGTTATTCTCCAACTATTTGTTGCTTGAGGAAATTTAAATACATCATTAATGTCACTGTGCTTTACTTGATCATATATGCATGAGTATTGGAAACCTTAAGTTTATTAAGTCACTCACTGTTCGTCAGGCTCTTATTGGTTTATACGCTTCCCCTAGCTCTTCTTGGCCTAAAAAGATATAATTCTCGATTAAACTACTTAGAATTCCTAGTAAAATATCTCAAATAATTCATTTATTAAAGGAACTTCCATCAATACAGACAGTTTTACTGGCGAGATCCCCCTGAGCAAGGTCAGCGAGATCCCCCTGAGTGATGCTAGTGAGATCCCCCCTGAGCGATGCTAGTGAGATCCCCCCTGAGCGATGCTAGCGAGATCCTCTAGAGCGATGCTAGCGAGATCTTCTAGAGCGATACCAGTGAGATCCTCTAGAGCGAGATCAAGGTTTTCCTGTGCAATTCTTAGCGATACTCACCTCAATTTCTAGCGAGATTTCCCCCTAGAGTGAGATCCTTCTTACAAAATCAGCGAGATTTCCTTTATAAACGAGATCCTCATGCCCAAATCTCGCTATAATTCTCCCTGATGAATTGCTTGCTTGTTCCTCACAAACAGCTGTCTGCTTATGCACCAATTCCCTGTTATAACTTCGAAAATTCATAACTCAAATTCCAGAGCTCTTTTCAAGAAACTTCCTTGTACAAACTTGTTTAGATTTAAGTTAACTTCCTTACCTTAAAATTTCAGCCCAAAATTCTTTATAATTTGGCCTGGAACTTCCAAATTTCACCTTGGGCCTTGATTAATCTGTGGTTCTGCCTCTTCTGTAAATTCTCTACCTTTGTTCTTCTCCTCTTGCAATCTTCCTCCAGCAGGACAACCTTGAAAACTAAATTCTCCTAGCTTTCAAATGGCACCGAATTCGCTAAATTTCTCTTGTCAATTGCCAAAACCATGCCTTTGAAGTTTCACTTCCCTTTTTAATCTTTCTGCTACTTCCTGAGTTCAAAGAATTAATTGCCACGTCACTTCACACTTAGTGCCTCCAGTAGACTAATGATTGAGTTTCTTCATTTGATATATTTTTTTCCCTTTCCTTCCTTTATAATCCTTATAAACAATATGAATTTCTATTTAATAAATATGTAATATAACATTCCTTTGGCTAAACATGCTTATCTAGGGAACCTAAGTTCGGGGGTTTACACGAGTAAAGAATATCCCGATCGTCAAGGATCGAGTATTGACCTTCGAGTGTCGAGGAGCAAGTATTAAACAGAAAAACTCGATGCGTTCGTTCTTCTTTCCGGATTTTGACACGATCTATCCGCGCGCTTCGCGGTGATTTCCTGCTGGTATAAATGAGTTCAGTTCTTTAGAAGATGAGGAAGAGATATCAGTTTTTTAGAAAATCCATCATTCTCTTCAGAGAAAACTTATAAGAAGGAAAACTGATTTTTTTAGAGAGATTTCGATTTCCAAGAGTGATTTTTGTAATTTTTTATGAGATTGAGTCGATTTATACTCGGACTTGTATCAACATGCAACTATCAATGGAATGCTTAATGAACTTCAACCTCCATGAGTAGGTAAATCTTTTTCTTGGGTATTATGTAATTAGGCATTTATTATGTAATTAGGCATTTTCTTGAGTCTTTTCTTGAATTTTCTTTCATGTAATTACTTTCTTTTGAATGTTCTTGCTGAGATTTAGAATAAAATTAATTAAGATTGAATTGACAAATCAAGTTTAATCAATTTTTGTATGTAAAAATTACATGGTTCTATAATAAAATTATAATTTTAGTTGCAAGAATTAGTAGTCTTGATAGAAAATGTGGACTTCTTTTTCTCTTTTCTTTAAAGAATTTATTAATTTAGAACATTCAAGTAATCAATCTTGAATTTCAGTCTTTTGATTTCAAGATTGGAATAGTTAAGAAAACCCATGAGATCAATGCAATTTAGGGATTAGTTGTGAAATATCTTTAGGAAGCAATTAAGACCTAGATTAGGGTTAAATTTAGGAAAATTATTTCAAATGGTAAAACTGTTGAAAATATTTACAAGATATAGTAAAATTTTAGAACAATCAATGATAGACGCTGATAGACACTGATAGACTTCTATCAGTGTCTATCAATGTCACTGATAGATATTGATAGAAGTCTGTCAGTATCTATCAGCATCTATCATTGATAGTTCAAAAATTTTGCTATATTTTGTAAACATTTTGATTCCTTTTTCTATATTTAAAAACAACCCCTAAATTTCGTATAAATATGATTAATATTAAATACCATACATTGTTGAGAGCGAAAGACTATAGGTTATATTGTATTTGATACAAAATTAAAACTATAGGTTATGTGTTATATTTGATATAACATAAAGTTTATTATATACTATATGATAAGGTGGTTATCATATATATATATATATATATATACACATATACATATTAAATAATTTATTAAAATAATTTGTTAAATTATTTTATTAAAATGTTCTTGAATTTTATATCATTCTTTTGAAATTAATATGGGGGGAGTTGTAACTCTCTCCCCTTCTTTTCTCTCTGGTTGAATAATGTGTGTGGTAGTGTGGGGGTAGTTTTTCTCTTCATCTTCTTCACAGAAGATTTCTGAGAAAAGATGCTTTGTATTCTCCTATAATTGACTAAAGAAAATTCCTCTCTCAAACTCTCTCCCTTTTCCTAAAAGAACACAGAGCCCACACCTCTTGTGATTCTCATCTTCTACCAATAATGTAGAGGAAATTTTTGTGGTGGTGGCCATTGTGGTTTCTTGTTCGTGATAGTTCATGAAGAAGAAGGATTCTGTGAAGAATGGTTCTTCAAGGGTAAACACTTTCTAGCCCTGTCTTTTCTCTAATTAATTTCCAAATCATGCTATAATTTTCTGTATCATGCATAAATTCTTATTATCTAATTTTTCAATTCTGTGTAAAATTAAAATTGGGACGATCCCACTTCTGCAATGAAACTTCACTATTCCTTCACAAACATGATTAGTGGCCCGTGAATCAATTATTCAGGCCAAATCATCATTTTTCACTAAACAGGTTTTCAAAACTAGTAAATCATATTTACCTTGTTTGGCCTTCTTTGCCAAATACTTGGAACAGTTCCATTTCCAATGTCCCTCTTGATTGCAGTGGAAACATTTTTCTTTGGCACCCTTGGCTTTCCTGCCCCTCTGGGCCACAACAGAGTTAGCTTCATTTCCCTGACCTCTCGTCTTCTTCTTTTTAATACCAGATGAAGAAGGTACAAACTTTATTCTAGAGGTCGAACCTTTATATAACTTATTGGAGGAAGTGGCAACATTTGTTTCTCCCTTCTGTCCTTGAATTTCATCAAGGATTGGTAAGTCTGTAATTCGTTGAGGTGGATGGTCAAGTTGTAGTCTAGCTTGTTCATAATAGCGTTACTATGGAACTGAAGGAAACTTTCTGGCAGAGTCTCCAAAATAAAGCTAACCTGACTGACCTTATTGATAACGACCCTGTTTATTTCTGCCACATTAAAATGGACCATCATGTTGAGAACGTGTTCTCTAATAGATGTCCCTTCTTTCATGCAGGCATTGAAAATGAATTTAAGAGCGTCGTGTTTGAGATGTGAGGACGCTTTTCCAAACATCTCTCATAGTGATTCCATGATCTCGCATGCATTTATATTAGTTAAATGCATTACCCATATAAAACCAATCAAATTTTAGCAAAATTCTAATGTATCGTTTGTGACATCTAATTTTGCAATGATGCTTCAGTGAGTTAGGATAAAGCCACCATAGGGTGGATAGTCACCCCTTCACTAAATTGTGACATTTTCAACCAATCATTCCACCAAAATAAATCTTATTCCTATAATGATTAGCCACCATTGTTTGGTCAAAAAATCAATAACTTGCTTAATAATTCCTTATAAGTGTAGCCCTTCATTTTAGATTCTAGAGTTATGCCCCAATCATTTAAAGCAATGCTATACATTATTGAAGTTTGAGTAAAATTTCATGCAAATACCTTCCTTAGGGGGACACAAGCAATCGGTACCACGAGGCTGAGCATGAGACTTTACGTAAAACTAATGAAGGAGTTTGTGGGATATGTTGACACACGTTTCTTTTCCACTTACTATAAACACTTTGTCCATTCACCTTGGTATTGACATATGCATACACCTTCCTTAGGGTGACACAAGCAAACATTGCCACAAGGCCAAGCATAAATCTCATTGTGTAAACTATTAGGGAGAACGTGAAAGGAAAATGACATATCATATACATCATTTTCCTCTCACTAAGTTTTTTAAACCTAGGGTTCGTTACTTAGGTAAATCTAGCTAACAATTTATCTAAGTATATTGTTAAATTGGTTCAATATAACTCTTACACTGATAGTTTAACAATATATGAATTTGTTTATTAAACACTTTAATAAACTAAACTATTTATTGCATACTTATAAAATACTTGTCTAAATCACCTTCCAGGTCGGGTTCCAGGTAGGGGTGTTCCGTTTTCGTCAGCTTAAATACCCCATCCTTAGACAGAACCTTCCTTAGACAAAGGTTCATTATAGAAAATTATTTTATAAATTTGATATTTTATTATTTCCAATTTAATCCTATTAAAAAGAAAATAAAAGATTAACCTATTTTTAATCATATTTGAAATATTTTAACTTGCGTTTAGATGAATTAATTTTAGGACTGATTGCACAAATAACAATCAAACCCAAAAGAATAAAAGATGTAGAACAAGGATAAACATATTAGGGATATAGTACAAAATTAGCGTCATATATCACTAATAGCAGCTATTAGTGATAGCTATATAGGTAAATGACCAAAAAACCCACACACAGTCCACCATTTCACACTTCTTCTTCGGGTTTTCTCAAATTGAAAACTATCCTTGATAGCAACTATCAATGATAGCAACGAAAAGCACACTGATAACTACTATTTGTTGCTATTGATAGCTTTCAATTTGAGAAATATTAATACAACCTTAAAATAGTAACACTTGAAATATCACCTTTTAATTTGCTATCAGTTTTCAATGGCTATCATTGATACACTTGATCAATTGGAATCAAACTTGAAATATTAACACCTAAGACTACCAGTGGATATCAATGATTGACTTTTTATAAGTAGTTATCAACTTTTGAAAGGGAGCTATCATCTTTCAAAGATTAACATTTAAAATTATAAGTGATAGAAGTCTATCAATAATAAGTCTATAAGTAACTATCTCTAATATTTACCTAAGTCATATCACCAATATCATTAATATCATTCATTTTATTGATATATACCTAAGTCATCTCACCGATATACAGATATCACTAATAGTTATGGCTATCATTGATAGCTTCAATCAATGGCTATTATGATAGCTTTTAGCAATGGTTATCAATTATAAACTTTCAGTAAATGGAATTGACTTTTATATCATTGATATCATATATAGATATCACCTAAGTTCTATCACCGATATCATTTATATCGTAGTTATCACTTATATCGTAGTTATCAGTGATAGCTTCTATCATTAATAACATGCTATTAGAGATAACTTTTTTGTCATTCTTTTTTACCATCAAATAACACGTCATCGTTAATAGCTTCTATCACTGATAAACATGCTATAGGCATTCCACTTACACTTTAGTTTGAGAGTCAACTTTATTAATTAAAGTCACTAAGTTGGCTATCAATGATAGACTTCTATAAGTGGCTATTAACTGTTAAAAAAATCATAAAAGATTAAGGTATCAATGATAGAAATTATTAGTGGCTATCACTGATAGACTTTCATTTTCTATTTATATTTAATATTCCATTATAATAATCAAACTTGATGATTGGCTTGTTAGTGTTAAGTCACTTAAGAATTGGATACTTTCAAGTCTTGGGTATGAAACTTAGCCTCATAATTCTTAAGAAAAAAGGGGAAGAAGCAAAAATCGGATAAAGGAAAGAAAAAAAAAAAGAGAAGAAGCAAAAACTAAAGAAAGGAAAGAAAATTAAAAAAAGGAAGCAAAATTGGAGAAAGAATAGAAAAGAAAAAATAAAATAAGGAAAAGGAAGAAGCAAAAATTGGAGAAAAGAAAGAAAATAAAAATAAAAATAAAAAGAAAGGGAATAAGCAAAAACCGAAGAAAGGAAAGAAAAGAAAAAAAAGAAAAAAAAAAGAAATGGAAGATAAAGAAAAGGAAAGAAAATTAAAAAAAAAAAAAAAAAGAAGAAAAGTAAGGGAAGAAGCAAAAACCAGAAAAGAAAAGAAAATAAAAAGAAAAAAGGAAAACAAGAAGAAGAAGAAGGTGTGCAACAAGACAAGACAATGGAGAACAAAATTGGAAATTAGAAAAAAATTCAAAGGTTGACTAGCCAATACTACCATATTTGCAAATATTTTAAAGATGTGATATATTTTTATATTTTTTTTTCCTTATTTTATTGTCTATTACAAATACTCTTAATTTTAAAATTAATTTTAGACCTATGTTTGCATGCAACTCTTGATTATAGATTTTAATTCTAATCATTAGACTTATAACACTTATAAAATTAATTAAACAATTAAAATCTATAATTATGCATCTACTGACATTAATTAAATATAACACTTATATTTACTAAATAATGTCATGCTCAGTACAACTCCATTTTCATTATATAATCTAACACTTATATTATAAACTAATGAAAATAAACACATCCATCATACAAACCATATAATATAACATCTATATTGTAGTATGATGTATGGACAAGTTAATTATGCATGTAATCATGTAATATAACATTTATATTCAATATGATGCATAAACATGCTTAGAATATATCATGCAACTATATAATATAACAATTATATAAAATATGATGCATAATAAAATGTTTATCCTATGATAGGTTTTTAAACTATATAGCATACATTATGCTATATAATAAAAATAATCATACATCACATGTATAATTAATTAAACAGCAAAATTGGATTGAAATCGGCACTCCTAAGTATTAATTAAGTTAATATAACATTTATATTAATTTAATTAATTAAAAAACAATTAAAATCCATAAAAAATAGGAAAAATAGGTAAAAAAATCTACTCTGCTCCACATCCACCTCGAACCCACGACCTCCAATAGGCTGGGCGCACATGCGAACGCCTTGGAGTGTAGTGGCACTATTGGAGAATGCCGCTAAGCTTGGGCCTTTGCTTTCGGAGCGCAGTAGCACTGTAACAAGAGTGCAGTAGTGTTTGGTAGAAATTCATGCAGCACTGTTGTGCTCTACGACGAGTGTCACGACACTCTACATGATTTTCCCCCCAAGCATCGCAACACTACGACAAGAGCACCATTGTGCTCTGGGCTATAATGCTAATGATTTACTTCGTTTTTTTTTTTACCAGTTTTGCTTCAAATTGAAGTCTCCTTCATCACAAACTCTTCACCATGAATGATACGGATTTACAGACTTGATAGTAAAAATTTAAACGCCCAAAACAACGAGCCCTTACACCTTTAAATGAATTAAAGCAATACAACTAAGTCCCAATTTTCGAAAACATCGAACTTGAAAACCACATCCACAATGCAATATAAAAATCCCACCATTTCTGATTTTTAATTCTGAAAAGAAATTTAGAGACATGATTTAGCTCTGATACCAATTGAAGGATCAAATTACCGGAGTGGAAGTGAATGATTGCTTGTGTTAGTGAATTCAATTTTGGAATAACTTAAAATACAGAAAAGAAACAGTGTAGAGGATAAAAAACAACTAAAAATGCTTTCTTAATTCACAAAGAGGAAAGGGAAAGAGAGAACACTTACCCTTGAAGAAACTATTCTTCATGTTTTTCCGCTTGGGTAGTCACGATCTCTTCTCCTCTCGAACACTTCAAGCACGAAACAACAAGTTCTTAAAGATGAACACCACCACTATTGTCTTCCTTGCTATTCTTAAGGTGAGAAATCGTGACGAAGTTGTGGGCTCGTCAAGGATTTTGGTGAGGGAATTGGAGAACTTTTTGAGCTAGTTTTTCTTTGTAGAGGAAGAAGAAGAATTTCTTGCAGAGAGATTTTCTTCACAAATTTCACGTATTCAATCTCCCAAAACTTCCTCTCTGTGTGTGTATATGAGAGAGATGAGGGGAGTTATAAAATAACTCCCTTCATCATGGAAAATAACTCCCTTGGGATTTATTTTATTTTTAATGTTAATTATATTAAAATTAATATAAGTAAAACAAACCATATATTATATCATATATTATATATAACCTGTAGTTTATATTATATTAGATATAATATAAACTAACTTTATATTCACTTATATAACCTATAGTTTTAATATGAATAATATTCACATTAATTTTAGCCTATAGTTTTAAAATGAATTCTATTCATATAATTAATATTTGAATCATATTCAAATATTTCTCTCTATCATTAAAATTTGAATTATAATGTATCCAAATACATTATATTAATTGTATCTCATACAATTAATTTTCTTTAATTAATTTAAACAATTCAAATTAATCCAAAACTAATTGATTCTCATTAACTCTTATTGAGCCAGCAAGGGGACTCTTATTGAGCCAGCAAGGGGACCTTATGGACCTACAGATTAAAAGCTCCAATGATACGAGATTAATTAATGAATCTCTTTAATTAAATTAATCAACATTCATTAACTGCCAATCACTCTACTAAAGACCCACAGTTGCACTCTTCGGACTGTATATATTTTTCTATGTCCATTAGATATAACCAATCAACAGTAAGTTGACCCTTCATAAATTGCTCATAACTATAGCTGGGTCAAAATTATCATTTTACCCCTATAGTTACATCTAACTTCATGAGGACAACTGATCCCTCTAATGAACAATTAATCATAGTCCAACTATAACTAGGCCCCTCTCTGGTCAGTGAGAGGGTGAGGCGTCTTATTGTTCAAGACTCAGAATCGGCCCTTGAGAGAGCCATTTATTTGCTTACCCTAACAATGGAAAGGAATGAATTCATTCTTGTGTAGCTACATTCTCAGCTCCCCACTCAGACGAATCTCCAAAATGGTAGGCATATTGAGTCAGCAAACTAGCCACTGTCACCCATGTAGATTAAAGGACTGCTGCCATAGGCAGGATTTCAAAACTCACTCAAGATCAAGGTCAAGTCATCTATGGTCATCCTAGTAAAATGTAAGTCTCTTCAAGTAATGACATTATAAAGAGATACTAATCATTTCGTGGTTTGGTCTTATATAAATTTTTTGTATAAGTCACCCACACTCACATGTCTCCACATGAATGATTAGGATCAGATCATTTGTAACATTTTACAACAATTGTAACAATTACAAAGTAGATTATATCCATAGTGTCACAAGGATAAGGTACCAAATCTTATCCATCTACTATAGACACTTCAAGTTATCACTTAAATATGATCCACTTGTATGGCACCACATACATATTTAAGCTACATTAAATAACTTCGGATCTTAGTTTATTAGTTTTGGATTAATGCAAACTAAATGTCAAATAAAATAACACTTTATTTATTAAATAAATAATTCGTTTATACAAATGATTTACAAACTACGAACCCACAAGATTTAGGGCATCAACCCCAACACTATAGTATATGGATAAGGCTGGATACCTTATCCTGGTGACACTACAGATACAACCCACTTTGTAATTATTACAATAGTTGTAAAGTGTTACGAATAATCTGATTTGGATCATTCATGTGGAGACATGTGAGTGAGGTATCCTATACAAAGAGTTTGTAAAAGACTAGACCACGAAATTTTTAGTCTCTCTTTATAACATCTTACTTGAAGAGACTTATATTTCACTAGGACGACTATAGATAACTTAACCTTAATCTTGAGTGAGTTGTGAACTCTTGCCTATGAGGGTGATCCTTTTATCTATATGGGTGAGAGTGGTTGGATTCTCTAACTCAATATGCTTACCATATTGGGGATTTGTCCGAGTAGGGAGATGGGAACACAACCGCACAAGATAGAATTCACCCTTCTCAGTCATAGGGTAAGTGGATGAATTGCTCCCTTAAAAGTATGGTTGGCAAAAATTCTTTAGGGTCGGGTCCCCGCAGGTACTCACCTCGATCGGGACAGAAAATCCCTGAATTGATTGGGGATGGGGTCAAAATGGGACACAAAACGGGCCTCTAAATTGGGGGCGTGAAGAGTATCCTCGCCCGTGCTCTAAACCCGATCCCACCCCGAATATTTTTTATTATTTTTAATATATATTATATATATATCTTTTCTCAAACAGTATCTTTAGCTACTATTTCTTTTATATTTTAAACTCTTTTTTTCAATTTTATTTCATAATTTAATTAACTTTAACTTTTTATTAACTTAAAAATAAGAAATGCCAAAATATTTTTTATTATTAATTTAAATAAATAAAACATTAATAATGCTTACTTGTTACCTTAAATATTTACAATTTCAATATAAATAACAAAATTTAATTAATTTTAAATAAAAATTAAAAAATAGAAAGACATAGGGATTTTTTCCCCAGGGGGACCCGATCCTCGAACAGGGATTCCCCACCCCAACCCTAACTCCCCAAAATGGAAAAAAGGGGCGGGGACGGGGATTAAAAATCCTCACGGGGATGGGGATCAGGAGTGTGTTGGGTTGATGCCCTAAAGTCTTGTGTCCTGTAGTTTGTAAACAGTATATACGAACACCAGTGATTGTTTATATATGATATTTACTTCACATCTTGTTGTTTTGCTCGATTATTTATTTTATTTGCTTTACCACAAATCAATAAACATAAAATCCCTAGTATATAAATGACTCAAGCATGTATGTGGTGACATATCGTCTACACGATGCCTTCTCCTCTGTCTTCTACCAAACTCACCAAAGTCTACTCTTTGAGTTTTTGACATCGAGGATACCTGGGTTTCTCTTGTGGTTGTGTCGTCCCCGCTGCATTGTTCATGTAAGCTCTGATCATGCTGTTGCAGTCAACATACTCGTCGGGTGCTGGTAGATCGGTGGGAGGTTTTTCGCTGCTTAGGGTTCACACATTTGAATAGAGTCTTCATCTGGTATGAACCCTTTCCTTGTGTTTTATTGTATTCTGAGTATGCTGATAATGAGTTTTATATACATAATTATATGTGTTGAATGTATATCGTTTGTGTTTCGGTCACTGTGAAATTGGAGCGATCTAAACCCGCTCATGGAACTCTCGGTATGAGATCCTTCAATTGGTATCAGTGCTAGGTTTCTGATACTCTGTTGCAACAAAATAACGTATACATTCATGGTGGGTGCATTTCTACGCTGTTGTAAATGTTAATTCTGTTGTGGATGTGCCGGATTAATGGATGTTTCCGGGATGAATTGCCTCGATTTGTTTAATTCCTATTACATTTGTGGTTGTTTGTAAAGGCCCCTACGTTTTTGGTCATAAATAATCGTAATCGAGTCTGTATTCAAAATGTTTGAAGTCTTGAGTCATTCGTCAAAGTTCTGGGCAAAGGTAGCGGCTCTTCGAGGAAGGAGATGATCTAGGGTTGATCGCATTGTGCAGAAGACGTTCTATGTGATCGCTGTCCATGGCATCATGAAGATGAAGGACTATGCGATCGTGGTTGAACGCATCAGTTGAACGATAGTGTATGTGATCAAGAGTTGGTTGTATCGGGTTGACGATCGGGCACGCGATTGCTGAGTATCGTTTAATGCGCGCATGAGCTAGATGATCGTTTAGGTCAGCAGGCTTTATCGCTTAGTAACTGACTAAACGATCGCTTAGCATCGCAAGGTAAATCGTTTACCAAATTGCACGCATCGGTTAGACGATGTAATGCCCGCATATCGTTTAAAGCATGCTAGACGATCATTTAGGTTAGCAAGCTTTATCGCTTAGTAACTGACTAAACGATCGCTTAATAACTCAAGGTAAATCATTTACCTATCGTCGCACTACACGATCGTTTGGACGATCAGGCTTCGTAGCTTCGTCATCGTCTACGCGATAGTTTGCTATTGTTCCTATCATCTAATGCGCGCTAAACGATCGTCTACCTACTGGAGTTTGCTACATGATGAAGACCTCTTGGCGGTTTAAGACCCGGTTCACCTATGAACCGGTTTGCTCGATGAAAAATGTAATAGATGGGGTTTTTCATTTTGACTTTTTTGGTTTAAAGGCTCAACCCGGTCCATTAATCTATTTGTTTAATACATGCGATGTATGTTTTATATGTCATATGGTATACACATATAGTAAATCCCACCTTAGGCTATGCAATGATCATGCATCATCTCTTTATTTTAATTGTTATAATTTAGAGAAGCATGATTTTTAATTATGTAAGAGCATGCTCATGCATCATATTATATAAGAGTTATATTTATGCATGCATAAAAAGCATTGACATGCATCATCTTTATATTATAATTGTTATAGTATAAGGGTGAATGATAGTATGTTTGCTTGGTTTTTACATGTTATATAAAAGTTATATAGTAATGATCGGTATTGCATGAAGCATGACATATAGGTTACTTTATAAATGTTATAAACGCCTCGTTATGCGCAATTTTTTTTAGTTGTTTCCTTTTAAGAGTTAAAGAGAAATTAGAACTAAAAGAAATAAGAAAGACATGCATGCTTACTTAGGTTTAATTCATGGTTTTAAAATGTTTAAAACTTGGATCACATAGACCTAAGATCATGGTTCTAATGTGATTAGTAACCCTAAGGCTTTAATCTTTTAATCAGTTTAATAGGATTAAATTGGCTAATAAAAGGTTAAAGTGTAGCAAATCTATCTATAAAGGACCTTTTGTCTAAGGCGGGTTTTGTCTAGGTTGGGGTATTTAAGTTGACGGAAACGTAACACCCCTACCTGGGAACTTACCTGAAAAGGTGAATTAGATAGATTTGATGCATGCATGCAAGTTAAGGATAGTCCATTAAATTGTTTAAATGTGACTACTTGAACTTGTTTATATTTTGTAAACAAACGTTGTTTATGAGCACGCTTTAAAAAGACCACATAGACTAAAATCAGTAGCTGGATTGTCTAGGTTAATAAATCCCTAGGTAGAACATTCAGTGGGAGGTACTTGGGGCATAAGATGCTTCACTTAAACCTTTCACTTTTCTCCTAAATTCCACACCGTGAGATCTATCCTCGGTCTCGCGGCACCTTTGGCGTGTCCCCCCAACGGATGATGTTTGGGTAGGTCAATATCAAGGTGGATGGAGAGAATGTTTATAGTAAGTGGGAGCGGGAAGTGCGATAGCATATCCCTCGGCCTCCCTCATTAGGTTGAATAAAGTTACTGCGCATCGCCTCGAGACACCCTGGGAGTGTCCTCCTAAAGGATTGCAGTTTTGCACGTTTCTTTATTTGATCTCCTGTAAAAGGATAAGGTAACTTAGTCTCTTGTCCTAATCTATCTTTTCCCTATGGTAAGCGCATTAGAGTGGGACTCTAGCAACGAAAACGAGGGGTTACACTTACACGGAATAGTTAAAGGTTAACGATTCTGGACTGAAAAATGGTGGCTGTTAGGTTCAGTTCCAAGAGTTGGTTATGCCCAATGGTTGAGAATGTCTCATCCCAGTTAAGAGGCAACTGATCACCCCACCGATGGCATTTTTCCTGACTCACTAGGGTATCATTACAAAATAGAAGTCTATAACTTAGGGTACTTGAAACTGTTTTGCAAAACAAATTGGTTTGAAAGTGGTTCAGCAAAATCTAATAAAGTTTTCATATTTCCAGCGACTTTTTCAAATGGCTATAGCCACCTTATCATTGTTAAGCACCGAAAAATTAACTGGTGACAATGTTTCAACTTGGAAACACATGATCACGATGATCCTAATCATCGAGGATCTCATGTTCGCTCTCACAGAGGCTTGTCCTCCTATTCCAGCTCCAAATTCCGCTCGAAATGTTCGGGAGGCATACGAGCGATGGACAAGGGCGAATGAGAAGGCCCGAGTCTATATCTTGGCAAATCTTTTTAATATCTTGGCCAAGAAGCATGAGTCTATGGTCTCAGCCCGTGAGATCATGGAGTCCCTGTGTGGGATGTTTGGACAACCGTCTGAACAGCTTATGCATGAGGCTCTTAAATACATATTCAACTCCAAAATGCAAGAAGGCACCTCTATTCGTGAACATATGCTAAACATGATGGTCCACTTTAATGTGGCGTAGTTGAATGGGTGATACTATCGATAGGGTAGCCAGGTTAGCATAAATCTGCATTCCTTGTCGGAGAGCTTCCCTGTTACTTTGTTAGCAATGTGATTCTTAAACAAAAGTGAAATATTAACCTTACAACTCTCCCCAACGAGTTACAGACATACCAATCTTTACTTGAAAAGGTAAAGAGAGGCAGAAGGGTGAGGAAAATGTTGTTCAATCCTCAAGGACGTTTCCATAGAGTTTGACCTCAGGAACCAAAGTCTATCACTTCTACTTGCTAACTCTGCAAAGGGGAGAAGAAGAAGGTGTTAAGGGAAAGGGAAGGCAACCTGCTAACCCACCGCATGTCGCCTCGAAGAGGCATCCACCAGTTGCTAAGGGTAAAGTTGTTTCCATCACGAACAAGATAGACATTGGAAGAGTATCTGAAGGAGAAGAAAGCAGCCAAGGCTATAGGCCAAGGCGGATAAAGTTAAATGTGATTTACTTGTGCTCGAAAAATTGTTTAGTGGAGAAATTGCATGATTCTACTTGGAATAATTGATTCAAACCGCCCACTAACCATGTTTGTTCTCTTTCAGGGGATTAGATCTTGGCGACAGTTTGGAGGTTGATGAGATGACGATGTGAAGTAGCACCGAGCACGTTGTCTCAACTGTGGCAGTGGGAGGACTCTAGTTAACTTTACAGAATAGGTTTCTAATTTTAAATGATGTATATATTGTTCCTAAACTAAAAAGGAACCTTATTTCTGTAAAGTGTTTATTGCAATGTAAATACACTGTTTCTTTCAATTTGAGTAAAGCGTTTATTCATAAAGATGGTGTATTTATTTGACAGCAAATCTGGAATCGGATTTATATGTGCTAAGGCCGTTAGCCATTAATTCCCTCCATAATACTGAAATGTTCAGAACTGCCGTAACACAATCAAAACGTCAATGAATTTCTCCAAAAGAAAATGCCCAACTTTGGCATCTATGTTTAGGGCACATAAATCTCAATAGGATTGAGAGATTGGTGAAGAATGGACTTCTAAGTGAGTTAGAAGAAAATTCTTTACCCGTGTGTGAATCTTGCCTTGAGGGTAAGATGACTAAACGACCTTTTACTGGAAAAGGTTTTAGAGCCAAGGAGCCTCTTGAGTCAGTACATTCTGACCTTTGTGGTTCTAGGAATGTGCGAGCCCAAGGTGGCTATGAGTATCTTATTAGTTTTACTGATGATTACTCCATGTATGGGTATGTTTATCTTTTGCAACGGAAGTCTGAATCCTTTGAAAAGTTCAAAGAGTTCAAGGCTGAAGTTGAAAATGCATTAGATAGACGGATTAAAACACTTTGATCAGATCGAGATGGAGAGTTTTTGGACTCCACATTCCAAGACTATTTGATAGAACATGGAATCGTTTTCCAACTCTCAGTGTCGTGTACACCTCAGCAGAATGGTGTAGCAGAGCGGAGAGGAGAAATAGAACCTTGTTAGACATGGTTCGTTCGATGATGAGTTACAATTCTTTACCGAAATTTTTTTAGGGTTTCACAGTGGAGACTGCGATATACATACTCAATTGTGTTCCCTCCAAGAGTGTTGCAAGAACACCTTTGGAGTTGTGGAACGGGCGTAAAGCTAGTTTACATCATTTCCGCATTTGGGGTTGCCCTGCACATGTGCTTGAGGCTAATCCCAAGAAGTTGGAACCACGGTCGAAATTATGCCTCTTTGTGGGCTACCCTAAAGGTACACGGGGGGGTTATTTTTATGATCCAATGGAAAATAGGGTGTTTGTTACAACAAACGCTACTTTCCTGGAGGCAGATCATATAAGAGAGCACAGTCTATGAAGCAAAGTTGTGTTGCGTGAGCTTTCCAATGAAACTACTAAAACTTCAACAAGAGTTGTTGAAGAGCCTACTACATCAACAAGAGTTGTTGATGGGAGTTCATCCAGTAGGTCGGTTCCACCTCAAGAGTTAAGGGAACCTCGATGTAGTGGGAGGGTTGCAAACCCACCCGTTCGCTATCTGGGTTTCACGGAAATCCATGCTATGGTAGCAGATGGCGATGTTGAGGATCTGTTGTCTTATAAGTAGGCAATGGAGGATGTTGACTAGGATAAATGGGTCAAGGCCATGGATATCGAGATGGAGTGGATGTACTTCAACTCAGTATGGGATTTTGTAGATCCGCCTGATGAGGTTCGCCCTATAGGTTGTAAATGGATCTACAAGCGCAAACGGGGTGCTGATGGGAAGGTACAGATCTATGGCTCGACTTGTGGCAAAGGGTTATACCCAGGTAGAGGGAGTTGACTATGAGGAGACTTTCTCACCTGTTGCCATGTTAAAGTTGATCCGCATCCTCTTGTCCATTGCAGTTTATTATAATTATGAGATCTGGCAAATGGACGTCAAGACAGCCTTTCTGAATGGCAATCTTGAGGAGACCATTTATATGGTGCAGCCCGAGGGATTCATAGCCCAAGGTCAAGAGCAAAAGGTTTGCAAACTGAATCGGTCCATTTATGGACTGAAACAGGCGTCTCGATCTTGGAACATACAATTTGATGCTGTGATCAAGTCGTATGGCTTTGACCAAAACGTTGATGAACCTTGTGTCTACAAGAAGATCATCAACACTTCAGTAGTCTTCTTAGTGTTGTATGTAGATGATATCCTACTCATTGGGAATGACGTAGGTTTACTGACTGCAGTTAAGAACTAGCTAGCGACCCAATTCCAAATGAAAGATTTAGGAGAGGCTCAGTTTGTTCTAGGTATACAGATCATTCGAGATCGCAAGAACAAAGTGCTAGCACTGTCTCAGGCATCGTACATTGACAAAATGTTGCTCAAGTACCAAGAGGGGCCTACTACCGTTCAGGCATAGAGTCACTTTATCTAAGGAAATGTGTCCTAAGATGCCTCAAGAAGTTGAAAAGATGAGACAGGTCCCATATCCGTCTACTGTTGGCAGTTTGATGTACGCGATGCTCTGTACTCGTCCAGACATCTGCTATGCTGTGGGCATAGTCAGTAGGTATTAGTCTAACCCAGGCCAGGGTCACTGAACCATAGTGAAGAACATTCTCAAGTATCTTCGGAGAACGAAGGACTACATGCTCGTGTATGGTTTAAAGGATTTGATCCTTACAGAATACATGGATTATGGCTTTCAGACTTATAAGGACTCCCACAAGTCCACATCAGGGTCAGTCTTTACTCTTAACGAGGTGCTGTAGTATGGCGAAGCACTAAGCAGGGGTGCATCACTGACTCCACTATGGAGGCGGAGTACGTAGCAACTTGCAAAGCTGTTAAGGAGGCCGTCTGGCTCAGAAAGTTCTTGACAGACCTGGAAGTTGTTCCAGATATGTCTAGGCCCATTACCCTCTATTGTGATAATAGTGGGGTAGTGGGCAAACTCCAAGGAGCCAAGGAGTCACCATCGCAGAAAACACATAGAGCAGAAGTATCATCTGATCCACGAAATAATGCATCTAGGGGACGTGATTGTCATACAAATCACTTCGGAGCACAATGTTGCTGACCCGTTTACGAAGGCTCTCACGACTACAGTGTTTGAGGGTCACCTATGGAGCATGGGTCTATAAGATCGCCTACAGCTGAACTAGGGCAAGTGGGAGATTTTATTGTACTGGGCTTTTATGCCGTAATTTATTGTTTTATACTAAATTTTTTGTACACCCTACATAGCTTTAGGACAAGTGGGAGATTGTTGGGGTTGATGCCCTAAAGTCTCGTGTCTTGTAGTTTGTAAACAGTATATACAAACACCAGTGATTGTTAATATATGATATTTACTTCACATCTTGTTGTTTTGCTCGGTTATTTGTTTTATTTGCTTTACCACAAACCAATAAACATAAAATTCCTGGTTATCTGTATGTGACTCAAGCATGTATGTGGTTTGACATACAAGTGTGCATGTCTTGAGTGATAACCAAAATGTGGTCTGTAGTAAATGGATAAAGGAGGGAAACCTTATCCTTGTAACGCTACGAACGCGGCCCGCTTTGTGGAATGGTCACAAGTGTGTGACTTGTCACAGATGGTTTGATTTCCTGATCATTCGTGGGGACATGCGAGCGGGGCGTCCTATACAAAAACGCGTAAATTGGTCCCAACTGTGTCTTAACGAGCATTTGTGAAGGAAGTCATCGTACTCATGATTGATTATATCCGATGGACAGAAAAATATATTTGTGGTAAGAAGAGTTCAACTGTTGGATCTTTAGTGGGATCACTGATAGTTTAATGGATGGTAGATCTCATGACTAAAGATTTTAAGTTAGCTATTCACGTACCGTTAGAGCTTCAAGCCACAGATCCATTAGGTCACCTGGGTAGCTTGGATAAAGTCGAGAACCAGTGTTTGGGTTAATTTGAAATGTTCAAATTGATAAGAGAAAGTTCAATTATATATTGATATAATTTGGGACTGGTTAATTATATATGATATAATTGGCTAAATGTATGAGATACATTATTTTGGAGGAAATTAGATATAAATATGATTTATATCAAGTAAAGGAGAAAATACTATAGTAGATATATGATATCAAACTATAGGATATAAATATAATATGATTATATTTATTAATTAAATTAATTGACTAATTATTTGATAATTAACGGATTTATCCATGTTCAGACATGGGAAGTGGGGCTGTGATGGTTATGTTAACCGGCAGATTAAAACAATGAAAATCGTTTTTCATTTTGATCAGTCGTGCATTCGTATTATAGCGCGCCCAAAAGAATCCATGAAAGCGATCGCGAGAGCCTATACGATAGAAGCTCGTTCGTCTAAACGATCGTCTGCCTCACGCTTTCTCTAAATGATCGCATACATTTTTCCTAAACGATCGGTCAGTTTTTCCTACACGATCGTGTAGCTCTACTATACGATAAGCATTTCTACTATACAATAGCAGAGTTTCATCTCCCACTTGTCGTCTACACGACGCCTTCTCTTCCATCCTCTACCGAACTCACCAAAGCCCACTCTTTGGGTTTTTGATGCCGAGGATTTCCGTGTTTCTCTTGTGGTGGTGTCATCCCCGCTGAATTGTTTGTGTACGCTCTGATCGTGTTGTTGCAGTCAACATAATCGTCGAGTGCTGGTAGATCGGTGGGAGGTTTTCTGATGCTTAGGGTTCACACATTTGAAGAGAGTCTTCATCTGGTATAAACCCTTTCCTTGTGTTTCATTGTAT
This sequence comes from Benincasa hispida, assembly GCF_009727055.1. Lineage (NCBI taxonomy): Eukaryota > Viridiplantae > Streptophyta > Magnoliopsida > Cucurbitales > Cucurbitaceae > Benincasa > Benincasa hispida. Next base: position 41,105,096 of record NC_052357.1, read on the forward strand.
TCTGAGCATGCCGATAATGAGTTTTATATGCATAACTTTATGTGTTGAATGTATACCGTTTGTGTTTCGGTCACTGTGAAATCCGAGTGATCTAAACCTGCTCATTGAACTCTCGGTATGAGATCATTCAGAGTGCATCCCCAACCCCATCCCACCCCACTGCCAATCCTATTTAAGAGTGTCACACCCCGCCCCGAGCCCGCACTCCTAAGCCCGAGGAGAGGCATGAGGGACCGTAGATACCACCCTTTTGTGATACCTACAATCCATCTAAACCTTTTTACATTCAGTAAACTTTAAGTCAAGAAGATAACAACAGCAGATTAAGTAGGCACATTTTATTACAGCAATGTAATGTTTATACAATTCCAAGACTTAATTACAAAGTTTACAACAACCATTCTTAAAACCCTCTAGAAGTGCGACTGTGGCATGTGGCAGACTTTGACCTTAGCAGCACCCAGGAACTTCTCACCTTTCGCTACCTGGGAAGAAAACATGAAATAATAGAATGAGCTTCACAAAGCTCAGTGAATGGTAAGCAACTTTTAGAGTCTATTTCAACTTATAAAAACAAGCATATCATAGGTATACAACGTTAGTACTCAAACCTCTGAATTAAATGAGTTTATTCTCCACTCTATCTACATGCATGGTAGATAGCTAAACTGATAACTACTTAGAATGAGTATGTTTTCTACCTACACACACAGTAGATAGTTAACTGTTACTAATTACAAACGCTTACTCTTTTGCATTCCCTTTGTTCCCTATGTCTCCTAAGTGCACATAGCTCCCCGTTCATGGGCTCAAAAGTTAGGCCCGTCGGCCCTCTGACCATCCCATACGAGGATCCTCCTAAAGGCTCAGGAACTAGACCTCTCGGTCCCCTGACCATCCCGTGAGGTTTTGCTTTCGGGCTTAGGAACTAGGTCTATTGACCCCTTGACCATCCCGATCACATAATCTCATTCTTATGCTAGATACTCATTCATAACGTAAGCATATACAATTTACTCTAAAATATATGCTTAAGACTTAAAGGAAAGTACCACTCACCTTGGTAAGGTAGGAATCTTCCTCTCTAGAAGTTCATTGATCTTCCTGGGCTCCTCTTTTGAACCCTAAATTCCAGATTCAAATTAAAGCTCAAATTACTCATAGTTCTAGGCTTTATCTCGAGTTACTTCCTTCTACAAATAGGCTCTCAAATGTCTCAGGAAGCTTACCTAAAAATCTTAACTCAGAACTTCTCGTGATTTGGCCAGAATCTTCAAAATATCAAGACTAGCCCAAGATTACCCGACAGCTCGACCCTTCTATCTTTTTCTCATTCTCCAGCCCAATTCCTTGAAGTTTCTTCTCCGTCAGCCCTACCCTGAAAACTAGACTCTCATAGATTTTAGGTGGCTTTGAAATCACTCCAAACGCACAAGTATTTTGGGAGAACTCCTCGTCCCAAGTTAATGCTACTTCTAGACCTTCCTGTCCGACTGCATCTTCCCCTCTTGGAACCTCTTGACCAACGCATGGTCTTGCTACCAATGCATGAATTCCTTTATCAATGCATAGTCTCCTCCCAATTAGTCCTCATATACTCTTTCTAATGTCCTTTTGAAGAGAACTCGAGTTATGATCTGAAGAGAAGTCTTTGGCCCTATTTATAGGCGTCCAAAATCTCTCCAAGGCCGACACCTCCTACTTGGCCGCATGTCCAAGTGTCTTTTCCCAATACTATCAACGCAACCTTCATGCCATCGCAATATAAGGTATCCCCCTCTTCCTTAGTTCACACAAAATGCTTAAATTTGCATGTCTTCTTGTGTATCCACCTCATTTGCTTAAGGCCTAAGATTTCTCCCTAACAAACCACATGTCTGGATGAAAACCTTGAATGCGTCCATCCAACCTCATATGCGTCCATCTAATCCTCATATGCGTCCATCCAATTGTCACGACATACCTATGTCCAAACACCACAAGTTGGCGCAGGCGTCCATCCAACATTAAAATGCGTTCATTCAATCTTACCTTGTGCATCCAATTGATGCAACTTGGTCACATATACTAGATGTTCGCAAGGCTCATCTTTGGCCACATATCCTCCTCTTTCGTATGGTTTACCTTTGCCCTATGCACTCAACTAGGATAATGACCAACACAATGCATACTATTAGCCTTGTCCAATGCGCCCATATGCCCTCAGATGTCTAACGCATATAGCACATCACCAACGCCTAACAACCTTATGCTACCGCAAGCCTTAGCAACGCAAGACGTTTCACCATGCGTCCCCCATGGCTTGTCTCATAGCCGCATAGCTCATCGTCTAGTACTGCTGCCACATAGCACCATCGCATAGCATTGCCGCATAGCACCATCGCATAGCGTTGCCGCGATCACCATCACATAGCATTGCCGCATAGCACCATCTCATAGTTTTGCCTTTCTTCTCATCTCACTCAACGCTTGGTTCCTTTTTGACTTTACACTTAGCCATATTTTCACTAGTAAAGGCTTATCTCCAAACTACTCAAGGAAAATCTATTCAACACTTAGAAATTTCCTTCTCTTCAACATAGGTTTTAACTTTCACTTAGTTAATTTCTTTTATCACCTGCTTAAGTAGGAAAAATGGAAATCCGGGTTTTACAAAGAGCTGATTCCAGGTCTTGAACAATGAGGTGCCTCACTCTTTCACTAGCTAGAGAGTGGTCTAGTTTATAGTTAGACTATAACTAATTGTTCATTAGAGGAATCAACAGTACTTAAGAAGTTAGATATAACTACAAGGAAAGGGTAATTTGACCAGCTGTAGTTGCGAGTAATTTGTGAAGGATCAACTTACTGTTGATTAGTTATATCCATGGACACATAAATATATCTACATTGTGAGAGTGCAACTGTCGGTCTTTAATGGAATGCCCAGCATTTAATAAATATTTATTAATTTAATGAATTCAATTAATCTTTTATCATTGCAACATCTAATCTGTAGGCCCATAAGGTCTCCTTGCTAGCTTATTGAGGATTAAATAAAAATAAATTAATTTTGGATTAGTTTGAATTATTCAAATTAATTAAGGAAATTAATTGTATGAGATGCAAATAATATAATGTATATGGATATATTATAATATAAAGTTAGATAAGAGAGATAAATATTTGAATAGAATTCAATTATTAATTATATGAATGAGATTCATATAAAACTATAGGTTAAAATTAATAGGAATGAGATTCATATTAAAACTATAGGTTATGTGAGAGAATATTATTTGAATATGATTGAAAATAAATTAAATATGTGGTATTTAATTTGTTAATTAATTAATTAATTATTAATTAATCTTATTTATTTAATCATATATTAAATACGATTTAACATATAGTTAAATTAAATTAAATTAAATTAAATTTATTTTAAAATTAGATTTAATATAATTAAATTAATTCAAAACGAAGAATAACTCCCAAGGGAGTTATTTGACGTATTGTTGGTGGAGTTATTTTAGAATAACTATAACGACCCCACTTCCTAGGACTTATACTAGGTCGTTACTACATACAAGCATAAATCTCAAAACGACTCTCTCATTAATTTAACTAAAAATAAAATAATTTTATTAAATAAATAGTTTTTGTAAAATCTAAATAATTGAAAATCTTTGATTAGGGTCTCCCTGAAATATAAGTTCAAAATAAATTTCATGAAACTTTATAAATAAAAATTTCAAACAAGGGAACTTTAAGTTTAAACATCAAGACTGGAATTTAAAACAATAAAACATGAAAACATGAGTGGAAGCATCTCTCTGGTCCCAAGGGCACGGTCACAGATTTTCTTCTATCATTCGTCGGTATGTCCTTGCTGATAGAGTAAAGATGCAAAATGCGGAAGTTAACAAAATAATTAAGCACTATAATTACACTTAATTTGTGTTTAAAGCATGCTAAAAAACAGTTTTTCTCAAACAAAGGTTTGTAGAATTTATACATTTGTAGATTCCCTCTTGATCCTTGCTTTCTATATGAAATTAGATCTCAAAATCACCAGTAGTCCACCAAGAGGATCTTCTCTATTATTCTCAGCCTTGGATTGAGTGGTGGAAACTCAGATTGACATGAACTAAGAAGGATTTTGAGAGGTTTTTTTTAGAGAGAGTTTTAAAATCGTAGGATTATCAAATAATTCAATATCCATCCGTTTCAATTTCCAAAATTGAAGTATTTATTCAAAAAATCCATGCAAGCATAACACTTCCAACAATTTGACACTGCAAATTGCACTCATGTAGTGGCTAGGTGTTAATCTTGGGATCAATCCATTAAAAGGTTGGATTTTTCCATTAAAACCAATTTCAAAAAATAATTTATATCAGTTTTCAATTTTAATTAAATTAAACTAAAATTCAATTTCCAAAATTGAATTTTCTTTATTTGAAAATGATCTCATTTAAATAAATAATTAAAAAAAATTAATTAATTAGTTAATTAATTAATAATTTAATATCAAATATTAAATTAATAAAACACTTAATCCAAACATGAATCCTATTCATTTTATCAATATTTACATCAATATTTAAATATTTTATACTCTCCAATTTTGTTTAATTTTAACAAAATTATATCGAATTATCCAAAACCCTAAATTGCATTTGAACATTTCAAATTCAAACCCTAATTTCGAATTTGAACACATCAAATTTGCTCAATATTATAATCCAAGGTGTAACGTTTTACGAGCTAGTAGAGGGACCTTATGGACCTACAGATAATGAGCACCAACAATTTGAGACAAATTGGCTAAACTCTTTAAACTGAATTAATCAATATTCGTTAACCATCGAGACATATCACTATAGCATGATAGTTTCACTCTCCTCACTATAGATATATTTTTGTTCACTTGATTTAACCATGATCAAAAGTCGATCATTCACAGGTCGTTCGTATTTACAGCTAGGTCAAAATTATCGTTTTACCTTTATAAATACATCTTGCTCCTTAAGTTCCCACTGATCCTCTTATTGAACAATTGGTTTATAGTCCAACTAATAAACCACACCTCTCTCAGTCATGAGAGGGTAGGGTCCCTTTGTTCAAGACCACGAATCAGTACTTAAGGGAACAACCTATATGCTAACCCTAATTTGGGCAGGAGTGAATTCTATCTTGCATGACTATGTCCCTAACTATCTATCTGGTATGAGGCTTGTTGAGCAGTGCTGTTGAACTACTCTCACCTATGCAGATCAAAGGATAATCCCGAATAAACAGGAGTTCTTAGTTAGTTAAGGATTAAGATCGAGTTACCCTAGGTCATCGAATTGAAATAGACAGTTTTAACAGTAAACGATCGTTATAAAGAAAAGTGACTATTTCATGGTCCGGTCTTATGCAAAACTCTTTTGCATAGGATGGCCCCACTCTCATGTTTCCACATGAACAATTTCAGGATAACATCGTTTGTAACAGTATACAAAGTAGGCCGCATCCATAGTGTCCCCAAGACGAAGTACCCAATCTCATCCATATACTTATAGACCTTTTGGCTATATACTATAACTTGATCCTCTATTATGTCTCTACATAAAGTTACGATATTCATACTGTAGACATGGATTCGTTTATTGGATTTTATAAAATAATAAAATTTCAATTTTAATAACACTTTTATTGAATAAATTCTTCAAAGGTAATTTTATTGATAAATAGAATATATTTCCATGATTAGGAACTGCTGGTTTTAGGATAATCCCAACACTTGCTCTTATCTGAAAACATAACATAAGAAAGAGTGAGTATAAAATACTTAATAAGTAACCCCGTTACCAGGGTCAAGCTAAGCATTTATGTCCAATAAATGTAACATTCTAGTGAGATATGCAAAAACCTCTACTTATCATGGATGACCATGTAGTAATTTAACCCACGCCTTCCATCGGTGAGATGTACCAACAAACCTCTGGTGAAATCCCAAAGGAGTACACTAACCTTTGATGAAGTCCCGAAGGAGATCACTAACATCTGGTGAGTCCCAAAGGAGATACTAACCTCTGGTGAATCTCCTAAGAAACACAAACCTCTGTCGAATCCCGTAGGAAACACAAACCTTTGGTGAATCCAAAAGGAGATCACTAAGAAGGAGATCACTAATCTTTGGTGAATCCTGAATGAAATACAAACCTCTATTGAAATCTCGAAAGAGATCACAAACCTCTAGTAGGTACATGACTACGGGTAAGGGCAACTATCACTAACATAAATGTCATGCATCATAAAAAAGAGTCCCACACATGAATCATAACATAAAGCTCATACATTCTCATATATGTCAAATAAGATCTACTTCATGTTCATACATTCTTGTAAAATATCTCATAAAACAAGATCATGCTCATACTTAATCACATACTTCAAACAGGACAATCATATGTTCATATTTCCTTTCTAATCAGGCATCATGACTCGTACAGTCTTTGAACCTTCAAAATTATCCTTAATTTTATTGCTCGACACGAAGGCGATTCTAGTAGTAAGATTACTTACCTTAGAATTAAGCCCAAATAGCTAGCAATTTAACTTTGTAAAACTTTGAATCTTGAATAAATAAAAAAACATGAACTAAAATTAAATCCAACGTTTAGGGCTCATTTCCAATCATAACTTATCTCGAATGTCTCCAAACAACTTATCCAACACATGGTTTGATCCAAAATCCCTCCAAAGCTTCAAAATCGACATGATCTGACAACTATATCATAAAAATCAACCTAACTATAATGAACAACAATATTAGACCTTCTAATCCAACCTCCAAAAATCACAATTAAAACAAAAGTTAAGCCGACACTTAGTGAATATCCAGAAATTCTCAACAAAAAGACCCAAACCTTACGAAAAAAAAAAAGGATGTCGAACAATTTTAATCTTGTCAGAAGGAACTTTAAGAGTCTGTAAAATCCAATTTCAACATCAAAACAATATGGGTAAGCCAAAACTTAAACCAAAATTTGATAGGCATTTAAGATCTTCCAAGAAAACCCATATAACACCAAATAACTTACTCAAAATATCAATTCCGGTGACAATGGCACTAGCAGCAGTAGCGACGGTAACCATAGATGGGTAGCGGGCGTTGCTATCAGGCAATGCAAATTGTTTAGGCTAGTGACTAGTAGTGAGAGGCTTGCATGAGGAGGGATTGCGAGAGTAAGAGAGAAGGGGGGTTTCTAGTTTTATAGATTTTGTTCAGCAGCGATTACGGAGAAATCAAAGATCCAAACAATGAGCCAATCATTCAAAAAGAACCCTCTATGTCCCGAACAAATTGACGAAATTTTGGCATGATCCAATGGCTTAAACTCCAGCATTGAATATTTTGTGGATGTTGTCGCTGAAAGACCGAATTGCTGTCTTTCTCTCCGATTTTCTGCCTCTTTTCACTCTCCTTTAATTTCAAATATCCCAATTCTTTCATTTTTTTTCAAAATTTAAAAAGATAAATAAAATATTTTATCATAATATCTCCAAAATCTCTAAATATTCTATCAAATTAATAAATCAATTAACTTTTCAAATTACCTAAAAACCAAAATTAAAGGGCATAGAATCCATCAATTTGATACAAGTTAAATCCTTTCTAATATATAAATCAATTAAAACCACATAAGTTAATTATATCCTCAATTATTTTAAGTTGACTCCAAAGTCCAAAAACTAAACAAAATTAAAACCCAATAATTTAAGATAATTAACCCCAATTTATCTGAAACTCGAGATGTTACATTCTTTCCACCTTTAGAACGTTCGTCCTCGAAAGTTCAAATCTTGAAAAAACTTTTGATACTTAGTTCTCACCTTGTCCTTTTGTTTTGGGATTTCTTCCATCAATCTAAGTGAATAAGTACTTCAAGCTTTAGTTGCCCATAAAGATGTATACCTTCTCTCTATTTAAATAACATTTCCAAATTTTCAAAGCAAAGACAGTTCAAGTCACACCCAAACACTCATAAACATCCAACTCTTAACTTATAATGTCAAACCAAACTTAGCCTTTGATCTCAAAATATGAATTTCCTTTATCTTCTCAATATAATAAAACCTTTCTTAAATACTATTATTTTCTTCACACTTATCTTTGTTGAGACCAACAAATTTTAAGGTGTGCTTTCCATTTTCCAAGTGAAATATAATCTCTATATCAAGCAAGTCATGTGATTATCTATAATAACCTACAATTCAATTCCAAAATTTAAACTTTAGAATAGAGTATCATCCACAAGTTAACATTGCTTTTAAACTCCAAATGCGTATCCTCCCTCTTGGTATAGCTAATTAAACTTGAGTCCTTTCATCACAACAAATAAATAGACAAACATAAGCACCTTTGAAGTATCTTGAATTCAATCTTTTACGATTCCTTAACCTCTTAAATCCACATTTTTTCCATCCATCTACAAGCTTAGTTTCATGCTTGACATGTGTTTTACATTGGCACAACTTCCTTTATGTACCCATATTCCCATTATTCACAATAAAATCGCAATTCAAACTCATAATACATTCTATATTGGACAATCTTTATTATTAAGAACTCCATTTCCATTATCTCTCAACTTTTTTTCCCACTTCAAGTCTTAGGTACTTTTCAAATTATAACTTTCGTTTTTAATGATATCAACTAAACTAGGTACTTTTATGAAGATATTCTTCACCTTAAGTTCACTCACTTTTCAACTTAAACCTTTCCAACCCTTTAAAGCATGGCACATGAAAAAACCCAAGGCACTATATTTAATCCATCTACCTTAAACATCACAAGTGTAATGATAACCTATCAAAAACATTAATCAAGAGCCAACAACTCCAACTAGTAATTCTTCTTCCCTTTAGGCACATTACATGAAGAAGCAAAACACAACATATTAATTAATCCACCAATCGCCATAATCAACGTACCAATCTCCAACACCACAAAAAAATGATCATGGCCTATTAATTCTTTCAAAATTTCTCTTGAAACATTTTGACTTTAATAGAGCTATAGTCTCTTCTTCCTCCCTTTCTTATTTATATATCTACTGTAACCTTATACTTGAGTGTGGGACTTGTGAAGGGGATTTATTCGTTCTAACACCAACTTCATTAGCTAATGCCAAAACATATCACTGTTCCTTAGTGAATTCTCAAATGGACGACTTTATTATCTGGCTTAGATAGATACATCCTTTACTAAGTACACTATCATATCATAACACCACATAGTTCATCATGTTTAAAGATTTTTGAACTATCTATTCTTTCTAAGTATTCCTTTCATAAGATAAGATGGTGCTAAGTAACTTTTAACGTTCATTAATTTCTTTTAAGTCATAACTGAATAATCATCTCATACTAGCTTCCATAAAGACATTACCAAGAAGTAGAACACAACTTGTGATATTAAACTGAACGAATATTTTTATGTAAAACTTTTCATAATACTTTTACTGCTCGGACATACCTGGCGATGACGAAGAATCCATTGATGATCCATAGGGATATTCTAGACTTATGATGTAAGTCAGTCTACAGAACCTAAAAACTTGGTCTCTAATACCAATTATAACGACCCGACTTCCTAGGACTTATACTAGGCCGTTACTATATACAAACATAAATCTCAAAATGATCACTCATAAACTTTAACTAAAAACAAAAAAATTTATTAAATAAATAGTTTTTGTAAAATCTAAATAACTGAACATATTTGATTAGGGTCCCCCTAAAATATAAGTTCAAAATAAATTTCATGAAACTTTATAAATAAAAATTTCAAACAATAGAAATCTAAGTTCAAACATGAAGATTGGAATTTAAAACAATAAAACATGAAAACATGAGCGAAAGCATCTCTCTGGTCTCAAGAGCACGATCATGGATTCCTTCTGTCATTCATCAGTATATCCTTGCTCTTACTTGAAAACATAACATAAGAAGAATTGGTATAAAATACTCAGTAAGTAACCCCACTACCAGGGTCAGGCTATGTCACACCCTGTACCAGATTACCCTCCTAACCTGGACAGAATGGTGACTGCAGCAGTTATCAACCCTTTTGCTGGCACTTACTGCCTATCTTACCTATTAAATATTGCTCAAACCCTGAATATATACATACATAAAAACTCAGAACTTAACACATTTACATTACAGGGTTTTGCAGCATTGTTTACACATGGATATTATAACTTAGTGAGCCCCATCAAGAGTACTAGTCACTAGATAAACACGTGTGTACTAACTAATACAGGTCTTCAATTATGCTTCCTTCAACCTGTGTCTTAAGTGGTAGAGCAGCAGCAGAATAGTCCTTTGGGAACTGACCGCTACCTGAAAGAAAATATTTGAAAACGTGAGCTAGAAGCCCAGTGAGCGACTTAATAAAAACATAAATCTCATGCTTAAACTGAAAGCTCGAAAATACTGGAACTAAATATACCAAGTAAACGTGTACATAAAACCTTTACAACCATTGTATCTGAAACCTGGATCTTAATTGAGACCCTTTCTTCGATCTCTTCATACTGAACTTTGGCTAGGAGAGACCCCTATGTCGATCTCTTTAAAAATATATCGATGGGCATCTCAAGCAACTTTCTCTAAACATTAGCATTGATAACTACTCTTAACACCATTAAACATCATTATTCTTTAGTTGAGAACGAACATACATCGCTCTAGCTCTCAACGTCTGTTATCGGCCATGAGACCCATGCTTAGGCCTTTCTTTGCTGGTTTATGGCCCAGGAGACCTATACTTCGACCTCTCCTTCAAAACTACCCACGTGTATGTGGAGGTTTTTATGTACCGTCAACACCTTAGGTACATTTATTCAGATACCTTTCTTACCTTCAGTACTCCTCTTCATTGTGTTTAGGAATATCAATGCATGTACTTTAGCAATATTTGGTATATAAACATAGCACATAAAGCTTAGTTTTAACCCTAACGCATGTTTCATACTTTATAAAATAAGTTGGCTTAAATCGAGTTGAACTAGCTTGTCAAAACTATTAGCATGCGTTCGATATAGAAAACATACTTGGAAAACTCATACATTAGTAACATCATGTGTTGATAAACATTCATAAACATTAGCAATTCCAAACTATCCTTCTAGCCTAGGAGAAGATTTGACTGCCTTTATTCTTAGTTGAGAGTGAGCTACTAGATCTAACCCTCAACGTCAACCTTAGTCAGGGAGAGCCCTTTTGCTCAATCCCTCGACACCGTATTACCTACGTGCACGTGGTTATAACTGAGTACCATCATACCTTAGGTACTTCCGCTCAGATACCTTCTCAAATTTCCTTCAGTATCGAGCTGCTAAGATACCTTCACAAATGTCCTTCGATATCAAGTTGGTCTGGTACCATCTCGAATGTCCTTCGATACCAAGTTGGTTGGATTCCTTCTCAAATGTTCTTCGGTATCTAGTTGGGCGGATACCTTCTCAAATGTCCTTCGGTATCGCGTTTTAAGTAAAACTAGTCATAAACATTTAGTTGAACACTAAGGCTTAATGCTTAAATCATCATACTAGTTCATCCATCATACTAGTTTATCATAAAAATGGAGTTACTTAAAACATGCTAAAAGTATTTGGATAAGTTAACATGTTTAAGCCATGTCAATTCCATGGAAAACATGCTTTACTTAGCATGAGAAACTGTTTCACAAATACACTGCTTAACACTTCATTTAAACATTTAGTATGAGCAATATCTTTAAAGAAATCATAGTTTCTAACACTTAGCATGAAAAATAACTTCAAGGAAAGCATGGTTTCTAAATCATTAAAACATTAATTCATCACATGATCACTCACAGCTCATTGGTCTCTTAACGGGTTATACGCCTCTTCTAGCTCTTCTTGGCCTGAAAGGACATAATTCCCGGTTAAACTACCTAGAATTCCTAGCAAAATACCTCAAATAGAACTTTCATCATTAAAGACAGCTTTACCAGCGAGATCCTCCTCATGAGCAAGATCCTTCTCATGAGAGAGATCCTAATGAGCGAGATCAGCGAGATCAGCGAGATCCTCATGAGTGAGATCAAGCTTTTCCTGGAAAACTTTCATCCTAGCGATACTAACCTTACCAGTAAGATTCAGCCCAGTTTCTAGCGAGATTTCCTTCTAAAGCGAGATCCTCATCACAAAATTAGCGAGATTTCCTTCATTAATGAGATCCTTATTCTCCATATGAGTTGTTTGCTTATTCTTCCCAAGCAGCTGTCTACTTATGCACAACTTCTCTATTATAAATTCAAAAATTTATAACTCAAAATCCAGCTCTCTTTTGAAGAAACTTCCTTCTACAAACTTGTTCAGAATTGAGTTAATTTCTTACCTTAAAATTTCAGCCAAAAATTTTTTACAGTTTGGCCTAGAGCTTCCAATCTTCTCCTTGAGCCCTGATTAATCTACGATTCTGCCTCTTCTGCAAATTCCTCACTTTTATTCTTCTTCTTCTACAATCTTTCTCTGGCAAGACAACCTCAAAAACTAGATTCCCCCAGCTTTCAAATGGCATCAGTGTCACTAAATTTACTCATGTAGATTGCCGAAACCAAACTTTTGAAGTTCCTCTGTCTTTTAATTTTCCTGCCAACTCCCGAATTCAAGGATTAACCGCCACGTGTCAAACCAATAAGTGAGTTTCCTTATTTAACATGTTTTTCCTTTCCTTTATCAACAACTCCTACAAATAACATGAATTTTCACTTATTAGGTATTTAATATATCATTCCTTTGGCTAAACATGCTTGTTTAGGAAACTTAGAATTCGGGTTTACACTTAGCAACACAAGAACTTATTTCTTCTTGCTTCCATCCTCTATCCCTCATAAACATGGCTTCATTTAACTCACTAGAAGACATCACATTACTTACTCTTATTTAAATAATTAGGGTTCGGGTTTTACAGGCTAAGCATTTATGTCCAATAAATGCAACATTCTGGTGAGACATGCAAAAATATTTACTTATCATGGATTACCATGTAGTAAATAATTTAACCCGACCTACCGTCGGTGAGATGTACCCAAAAACCTCTGGTGAAATCCCGTAGAAGACACTAAGCTCTGGTGAAATCTCGAAGGAGACAATAACATATGGTGAATCTTGTAGGAAACACAAACCTCTGGTAATATCCCCAGGGAGATCACTAGCCTCTGGTGAAATCCTGAAGGAGATCACTAATCTCTGGTGAATCCTGAAGGAAACATAAACTTTTGGTGAAATCCCGAAGGAGATCAAAAACCTCTAATTGGTACATGACTATAGGTAGGGGCAACTATCACTAACATAAATGTCATGCATGATAAAATAGAGTCCCACATATGAGTCATAACATAAAGCTCATACATCCTCATACATGTCAAATAAGATCTACTTCATGCTCAACATTCTTGTAAAATATCTTATAAAACAAGATCATGCTCATACTAATCACATTTTTCAAATAGGACAGTCTTATGTTCATATTTCCTTTCTAATCAAGCATTGTGATTCATACAGTCTTAGACCATCACAATTATCCTTAATTTTACTGGCCGACATAAAAGGAGTTTCCAGTTTATAGATTCTATTCAATTGCGATTATAGACAAACCAAAGTTTCAAACAACAATCCAACCATTCAAAAAGAGACCCTCTATGTCCCAAACAGACTGACCAAATTTTAACACGATCAAACGGCTTAAACTCCAACAATCGATAATTTTATGGAAGTTGTTGCTAAATAATCGAACTGCTGTCTTTCTCTCTAATTTTCTGCTTCTTTTCACTCTCCTTTAATTTCAAATATCCAAATTCTTTCATTTTTTCAAATAAAAAGGTAAATAAAACATTTTATCATAATATCTCTAAAATCTCAAAAGATTCTATCAAATTAATAAATCAATTAACTTATCAAATTATCTTAATTTAGGCTGCAAAAACCAAAATTAAAGGGCATGGAATTCATTAATTTGATACAAATTAAATCCTTCCTCATACTTAAATCAATTTAAAACCACATAAATTAATTATCTCCTCAATTGTTTTAAGTTGGCTCCAAAATCCAAAAACTAAAGAAAATTAAAACCCAACAACTTAAGATATTTAACCCTAATTTATCCGAAATTCGGGAAGTTACATTCTTCCCACCTTTAGACCTTTCGTCCTGTAAAGTTCAAATCTTGAAAAAGATTTTGATACTTAGTTCTCACCTTATCCTTTTTTTTGGGATTGCTTTCATCAATCTAAGTGAATAACTACTTCAAACTTTAGTTGCCTATAAAGACAATTCCATACCTTCTCTCTATTTAAATAACATTTCCAAATTTCCAATGCAAAGACAGTTCAAGTCAAACCCAAACACTTATAAACATCCAACTCTTAACTTAGAGTGTCAAACCAAACTTAGTCTTTGATCTCAAAATATGAATTTCCTTTATCTTCTCAATATAATAAAACTTTCCTTAAATACTATTATTTTCTTCACACTTATCCTTGTTGAGGCCAACAAATTTTAAGGTGCGTTTTCCATTTTCCAAGTGAAATATAATCTCTATACCAAGAAAGTCATGTGATCATCTATAATAATTACAATTCAATTCAAAACTTTAAATTTTAGAAGAGAGTATCCTCCACAAGTTAACATTGCTTTTAACCTCCAAATACTTATCCTCCCTCTTAGTATAGCTAATTAAACTTGAGTCCTTTCATCACAACAAAGAAACAGAAAAACATAAGCACCTTTGAAGTATCTTGAATTCAATCCTTTACAATTCCTTAACCTCTCAAATTCACCGTTTTTTTCCATCCATCAACAAGCTTAGTTTCATGCTTAACAGGTGTTTTACATTGGCACAACTTCCTTTATGCACCCATACTTGCATTATGCACAATAAAATTATAATGCTAACTCATAGTACATTCTATATTAAACAATCTTTATTACTAAGAACTCCACTTCAATTATCTCTCCTTAACCTTTCTTTTCCCCTTCAAGTCTTAGGTACTTTTCAAATTATAACTTTTGTTTTTAATCACATCAACTAAACTAGGCACTTTTATGTAAATATTCTTCACCTTAAGTTCACTTACTTTCCAACCCTTTGATACATAACACATAAAAAAAACCCAAGATACCCTATTTAGTCCATCTAACATAAACATCATAAGAGTAATGATACCCTATCAAACTCTTTAATCAAGAGCCAACAACTCCAACTAGTAATTCTTCTTCCTTTTAGGCACACTACGTGAAGAACCAAAACACAACATCTTAATCAACTCATCAATCTCCAAAACCACAAAAAAAAAAAAAAAAAATGATCGTGGCCTATTAATCCTTTCAAAATTTCTCTTGAAACATTTTGACTTTAATATCTAGTAGCCTTTAATATAATATAGCTTTTTCTTCCTCTCTTTCTTATTTATAAAGTTATTGTAACCTTATACTTTAGTGTGGGACTTGTGAAGGGGATTTATTCGTTCTAACACCAACTTCATTAGCTAATGCCAAAACATATCACCGTTCCTTAGTGAATTCTCAAATGGACTACTTTATTATCTGGCTTAGATAGATACATCCTTTACTATCTACACTATCATATCATAACACCACATAGTTCATCATGTTTAAAGATTTTTGAACTATCTATTCTTTCTTAGTGGTCCTTTCATAAGATAAGATGGTTTTTAAGTAACTTTTAACATCCATCGATTTCTTTTAAGTCATAACTGAATAATCATCTAATACTAGCTTCCATAAAGACATTACCAAGCAGTAGGACATAAATTGTGATATTAAACTAAACGAATATAGTTATGTAATACTTTTCACAATACTTTTACTGCTCGGACATGCCTGGCGATGACGAAGAATCCATTAATGAGCCATAGGGACATTCTGGACTTACGATGTAAGTCAGTTTATAGAACCTAAAAACTTGATCTCTGATACCAACTATAACGACCTGACTTCCTAGGACTTATACTAGGCTGTTACTACATGCAAGCATGCATCTCAAAACGGCTCACTCATAAATTTTAAATAAAAATAAAAGAATTTTATTAAATAAATAGTTTCTGTAAAACCTAAATAACTGAAAATCTTTGATTAGGGTCCCCCTGAAGTATAAGTTTAAAATAAATTTCATGAAACTTTATAAATAAAAATTTCAAACAATGGAACTCTAAGTTCAAACATCAAGACTGGAATTTAAAACAATAAAACATGAAAACATGAGCAGAATCATCTCTTAGGTACCAATGGGTACGGTCACAGATTCCTTATGTCATTTTCCGGTATGTCCTTGCTCTTACCTGAAAACAAAACATAAGAAAAAATGTGTATAAAATAGTCAAGAAGTAGTTTCACTATCGGGGTTAGGCTAAGCATTTATGTCCAATAAATGCAACATTCTAGTGAGATATGCAAAAACCTTTACTTATCATGGATGACCATGTAATGAATAATTTAACCCGACCTACCATCGGTGAGATGTACCCACAAACCTTTGGTGAAATCCCGAAGGAGATCACTAATCTCTAATGAAGTCCCGAAGGATATCACTAACATCTGATGAATCCCGAAGGAGACACTAATCTCTGGTGAATCTCGTAGGAAACACAAACCTTCGGTAAAATGCCGAAGGAGATCACTAACCTCTAGTAAAATCTCAAAGGAGATCACCAAGAAGGAGATCGTTAATCTCTGGCGAATCTCAAAAGAAACACAAACTTCTGGTGAATTCTGAAGGAAATACAAACTTCTGGTGAAATCCCGAAGGAGATCACAAACCTCTAGTGGGTACATGACTATGGGTAGGGGCAACTATCACTAACATAAATGTCATGCATGATAAAACAGAGTCCCACACATGAATCATAACATAAAGCTCATACATTCACATACATGTCAAATAAGATCTACTTCATGCTCATACATTCTTGTAAAATATCTTATAAAACAAGAACATGCTCATACTTAATCACATACATCAAAAAGTTCAATCATATATACATATTTTCCTTCTAATCAAGCATCATGATTCATGCAGTCTTAGAACAATCAAAATTATCCTTAATTTTACTGCCTAACACGAAGAGGGTTTCCAATTTTACTGATTCTATTCAACAACGATTATGGACAAATCAGAGCTTCAAACAATAATCCAACAGTTCAAAAAGAGACCCTCTATGTCCCGAATAGACTGACTAAATTTTGACACAATCCAACGTCTTAAACTCCAACATCAATAATTTTGTGAAGCTATCGTTGAAAAGCCGAATTACTTTCTTTCTCTCAGATTTTTTGCCTCTTTTCACTCTCTTTTAATTTCAAAAATCCAAATTCTTTCATTTTTTCAAAAATTAAGAAGATGAATAAAATATTTTATCATAATATCTTTAAAATCTCCAAAGATTCTATTAAATTAATAAATCAATTAACTTCTCAAATTACCTTAATTTAGGCTCCAGAAACTAAAATTAAAGGATATAGAATCCATCAATTTGATACAAATTAAATCCTTCCTAATATTTAAATCAATTTAAAACCACATAAATTAATTATCTCCTTAATCGTATTAAGTTGGCTCCAAAATCCAAAAACTAAAGAAAATTAAAACCCAACAATTTAAGATAATTAACCCCAATTTATCCGGAACTTTGGATGTTACAATAACTCCCCCATCTCTCTCACATGATAAGAAGAACAAAAGGAATTTTTTTTTTTTTAGAACAAAAAAGCTCTCTGCAAAATTACTCTTCCATAGAACTCTCTCAATTTTATTTTTCCTTACCAAAAATTGAAGAGCCTACAACTCCTCCAGTTCTTACCTTGAGAATAGCAAGGAAGATCAAATTGGTGGTGTCTTTATGTCCTCTGTTCGTTGAATTTGAAGAAATCTTTCGAGGTTCGTGAGTTCCGATGTAGAAGGGAGATTTTAAAAAGAAGACGGTCTTCAATGGTATAGTTTGTTTTTTCCCTTTAATCTCTCTTAAAGCATGTTGTAGTTTAGATGTTTATCCTGTATGGTTCTCAGTTATTTAGGTATTTTGGAATTCTCAAAATTGAATACAATGGCACAACGTTCACGCACTTCTGCAAAGGAATTCTATTCTTTAAATTGGTATTAGAGTCAGGTTGTGCTTTTGTTTTTCATTTTGGAATCGAAAATTAGAGAAAAGATGAGTTATTTTCTCTGCATTATGAATGTGGGTTTTCGAAATAGATGTTTTCAAATTTGGTACTTTAGAATACTTTCTTTACATGATTCGATCATGTAAGAGCCCTTTTTTTGGCATTTTAATTCAGTAATCAAATTATTAAGTCTGGGTCATTCGTGGTAGACCATTTGCTGTGAAAATTCCTGAAAAATAGAGGCAGAAATCGCAAAAATAAAGAAGAACAAAGCATCATTCTGTAGAAGTTGCTAGGAAATCACTTGGCTTATGTTGGCCGATCGTGCAAGCAACACTGGATGATTGCGTACGTTGCGCTGAACGATCGTGCAAATAACATTGGGCGATCGTCAAGCAGCATTGGACAATTGCCTGCGTTGACTGAGCGATCAAGTGTTGATGCGCCGAAGCTATTGTGTGTTGGTACAAGGTTGCACGGGAAAAAGCTGTGCAAGAGTTTTTTTTCTTTTGTTTTTGTGTGTGTGTGTGTTTTTTTTTTTTTTTTTTTGCCTTAGGGGTACCCAAATTTATCTATTTTGTTGTTTATTTAATTTATGCATGTGATGTATGATTAAATTTTATATGTTGCATAACGTATGCCATATAGTTTAAAATCCCACCTTAGTATAAACATTTTCATGCATCATATATTAATATAAATGTTATATCATATAGCTGCATGATTTAATTAAGCATGTTCATGCATCATAATTAATTTAAATGTTAATATTATATGATAGCATGCATCATTAAGTATATCCATGCATCATATTATAATATAAATGTTATATTATATGGTTGAATGATGGATATGTTTTATTTTCATTAGTGAATGATATAAGTGCTATATTTTATGATGAAAATGAATTGCATTGTGTTGGGTTATATGTCCTAAAACTCGTAGTTTTGTAAATAGTAAACATATATGAAGTTTATTCAAACAAGTGTTGTTCATTGTTTAATAACTCTAAATCCAATAAACTACAAACCCTTGGCTATTGTCATGAATACTTGGACTTTATATAGAGACATAAACTCGATCAAGTTCGAGTAAAATAGCCTAAACCATCTATAGTAATTGGATTAGGTTGGGTACCTATTTCTGGAGATACTATTGAATATGACTCGCTTTATGATTGTTACAAATGTTGTAAAGTGTTATAAACGATGTGATCAGTTCGTTCATGTAGAGACATGTGAGTGGGAGTGTTCTACACGATGAGATTGTGTAAGACAAACCATGAAATAATTACTGTTATGTATTAACACCGTTTACAGTTAACATTGATTAATTTCACATCTTGATGACCTAGATAACCTGATTTGAATCCTATGTCTATGAACTCCTATTTATTTGCAATTGTCCCTTGATCTGCATAGATGAGGGTAATCCCAGCGTCGCTACTCAATATGCCTCCCATTTCAAGGATAAGACTTGGTAGATGGCATTTTCAAGATGTAATTCACTCCTACTCATTTTGGGATAGTAGAAAGGTTGT
This sequence comes from Benincasa hispida, assembly GCF_009727055.1. Taxonomy (NCBI): domain Eukaryota; kingdom Viridiplantae; phylum Streptophyta; class Magnoliopsida; order Cucurbitales; family Cucurbitaceae; genus Benincasa; species Benincasa hispida. The sequence goes on from NC_052357.1 coordinate 41,124,827, forward strand.
TCCCTTAAAGGCTAAATCCGGGTCTTGAACAAGGGGCCCCATCCTCTCGTTGGCCTGAGAGGGAATGGATTTAGTGATTATGATCCTAAATCAATTGTTCATTAGAGGGACAATGGTACTTAAGGAGAAAAGATGTAACTTAGGGGTATTTCGGTATTTGACATAACTGAGGTTACGAACAACCTATGAACGATCAACTTATTGATGACGGTTATATCAAATGGACACATAATATATCTACAGTGAGAAGAGTGCAACTACAGGTTATAGTGGTCAGTTCTGTTAGTTAACGAATGTTGATTAACTAGGTTAAAGAGTTTGACGGGTTAGTCTCTGATTGTTGGAGCCCATGATATGCTCAATACAGACAAAATTGAAGAACTAGGTGAAGTGAGAATTTGAAATGTTCAAATTCGGTCTTAAGGGAGAGTTGTATTTTATATGAGATATAATTTACAATTAAATAATTAATTTATTAATTATTTTTTAGAGTATTCTTGATCATTAGCATGAAAGTATTTTTTAAACTTGATTAATGTGATTAATCAAAGCTAGATGTCTTAAATAATTTAATAGTGATATTCAACTGGTTTATTTTTATTTAATTAAATAATTTCCAAAATTTGAAAATTTTATTTCATTTTGTTAATAAAAAAAATCAGTTAAAAAATTAATTGTTGGATTTTCCCACTAAGTGGACATTGAAGTGACATTTCCCAAGCTTGACACCTAGAGATTGCATGCTAGTGGAGTTTGAAGTGGAAAACATGCAAGATGAGATTTGCATGGAATTTGTCTATAAATTGTCTTGTTTTTGAAATTGAAAAAGACTAATGCTTCATTGACAATTAACTTAAATTCTTCCACCAAATTCTCTTTACTCTCCTACTTAATATAGTGAAATTCCCTTATTTTCACTAACATAACGGTCCCACAACCGTATTCTTCAATATGAGAATAGCGGGATTTATCGTTGGTGGTGTCGATCGAGCTTGGGAGAGGAAGATTATGGTGGAGTCTTCAAAGGTTGTATTCTTTAACCCTTTGCATGATTATTATTATTTTAATGCAATTAGAATGTTGTCGATTCATCGCTTCCGCTGTGCATGCTTCGTTTTAGTTCCATCACATTGAGCATGACATTACTTAGTAAATATAAATGTTATATTTAATTAATGTCATTAGATGCATGATTATAGGTTTTGTTTTTTGTTTCATTCATTCATAATTTTTTTAAATTTAATAAAATAGATTAAAATCTATATTCAAGAGTTGCATGCAAAAATAGGTCTAAATTAATTTTAAATGGTTTAAAATTAATTCACCTAGACTTATGTTAAAATATTTCTAATATGATTAGAAATAAGTTAATCTTTTTTTTTTCTTTTAATAGGATTAAATTGGATATAATAAAAGATTAAATTTATAAAAGAATTTTCTATAAAGGACCTTTGCCTAAAGAAAGTTCTGTCTAAGGCTGGGGTATTTAAGCTGACGGAAACGAAACACCCCTACATAGGAACCAACTTGGAAGGTGAATTAGACAAATATTTTATAAGCATACAATACAGAATTTAGTTATTAAAGTGTTTAATGAACAAAAATCATATATTGTTAAACTATCCAGAGATATTAGGCCAATTTAACAATAGACTTAGATAAATTATCAATTTGATTTACCTATGTAAAGAACACTAGGTGTAGAACACTTAGTGGGAGGAAAATTGATATACATGATATGTCAATTTCCTTTCATATTCTCCCTAAAAAGTTCACACCATGAGATCCATGCTCGGCCTCGTGATATCATTTTCTTGTGTCCTCCTTCGAAAGGTGTTTGCATAGGTCAATACTGAGGTGAATGGAGAAAGTGTTTATAGTAAGTGGGAGAGAGACGTGTATCAACACATCCTGTGATCTCTTTCATTAGTTTGTAGTGAAGTTTTTGTAAGAGTACGTTAACGCGTAGTGAAAGAAAAACAGAATCAGTAAGCACTCTAATCATACTTAATTTGAGTTTAAACATGCTTCAAAATAACCTTTACAGAAGAGAGTTTGCTAATCACAATACCTTTGAAGTATCCTCTTCAAATCCAGTTGAAAACCACGTGAAAGAGCTTCAACCTTAAAGTAGACAACCACCAAGATCTTCTCTACTATTCTCTTGCAAGGATTGTGTGGTGGAAACACTAAATTGAGCTGGAAGTATATAAGATATGAAGAGGGAATGGTGATTTCTACAGAGTTTCAACTGAAGTTCTTAGTGAGCATGAATCATAATTCAATTAAGCACTTCAATTTATAGAGCTTAGACCAACAAATACATGTTTGCATGAAGGGCAACTACTATTTGATTGAGAAAATGGAGAAATGAATAAGGTGGCTGAAGATTTGGTGGAAATTTCCAACATTTTGGAAATCTCCACTTTGAAAATCATTTTAAAAAAGGTTTTTCCACAAAATGATTTCAAAAATTAGTTTTGTAAATTAAATTTATTTAATTACTTTTATTAAATTAATTCAAATAATTAATTTTTAAATAAAACTAATTAATTAATTAATTAAACCTTTTAATTAAAAATAATTTAATATCTAACATTAAATTAATAAAAAAACAATTTCATCAAAATGAAATTAATTTAATTAATATTAAATCATATTTAAACATTAATCATTTCTCCAATTTTGTTTAATTTTGATAAAACTAAACTCTTAATTGTATTGAATACAATAAATAGAAAAACCTAATTGAATTTGAACATTTCAAATTCTAATCCCTAATTTCAGATTTTATCAAGATTACTCAATTTACGAATCTCAATTACGAGCTAGTAAAGGGACGTTATGGACCTACAGATCATGAGCTCCAACGACTTGTAATTAATTGGTTAAACTCTTTAAACCGAATTAATCACTATTCGTTAACTACCAAGACATTCCACTATAGCTCGATAGTTGCATTCTCCTTATTGTAGATATATTTCTGTCCATATTAACAATAATTGGTAAGTCAATCATTCACAGGTTGTTCTTATTTACAGCTAGGTCAAAGATTATCGTTTTACCCCCGTAAATATATCTTACTCCTTAAGCTCCCACTGATTCTCCATTGAACAATTGATTTATAGTCCAACTTATAAATCATAATCCTCTCTTCCAAGAGAGGGCGAGGCCTCGTTGTTCAAGACAAGGCATCAGGACTTAAGAGAACAACCCATTTGCTAACTCTAAATCGGGTAGGAGTGAATTCCATATTGCAAGGCTATGTCCCTAGCTATCTATTTGGTTTTATCCCCAAAATGAGAGACTTATTGAGCAGTGTTGTTGAACTACTCTCATCTATGCAGATCAAAGGATAATCCCAAATAAACAGGAGTCCATAGTTAGCTCAGGATTAACATCGAGTTACCCTAGGTCATTTGTTTGAGATAGTCAGTTTTAACAGTAAACGGTTGTTATAAAGAAAAGTGACTATTTAGAGGTCCGATCTTATGCAAACTCATTGCATAGGATGCCCCCACTCACATGTCTCTACATTAATGAGTTTTGGATCACATCATTTGTATCAGTATACAAAATGGGCCGCATCCATTAGTGTCACCAATATGAGGTACCCAATCTCATCCATATACTTATAGACCATTTTGGCTACATACTAAAACTTAATACATTTTTATGTCACTACATAATAGTTAAAGTATTCATATTATAGCCATAGATTCGTTTATTGGATTTTCATAAAAGGATTCAATATCAATAGTAATTTATTGAATAAAAACTCAACAACAATAGAATATGTTAACAACATTTATGAACTGCGAGTTTAGGCCATTCCCAATAGTTTCATGCTCGGCTTCGTGGCACCTTTACTTGTATCCCTTTTTGGAAAGTGTTTCCATGAAATTGATCACAAACTCCAGAAATGGATACGACTTCTTTAGTTTTTTCCCCAATTGATTTTTTCCTTCATTTGGCTTATTTCCTTCAGTCGACTTCGTGGCACCTTTGAATGTATCCCTCTTCGGAAATTTTTTGTATGAAATTGATCACAAACTCTAGAAATGGATACGACTTCTTTAGCTTTTGCCCCAATTGATTTTTTCCTTCAGTTGGCTCATTGGGGTTGAACTCTAGGATCTAAAATGAAGAGTTGTAGTTAGAAGAAATTTTTAAGCAAGTTAATAATTTCTTGACTGAATAATGGTAACTAATCATTATAGGAATAAAAGTTATTCTAGTGTAATGATTGGATGAGAGTGTTTCAATTTAGTGAAGGAATAACCGACCACCTTTAGGTGGCTTTTTTTCTAACTCACTGAAGCATTATTGTAAACTTAGATGTCAAATAGGGCACATTAAAATTTTGCTAAATTTAATTGGTATTAATGGGTTTTGCACATAATTAATATAAATAGTTTGTATAGTTTCAACAAACTTTAAAATGACTAGTGCTAGAATCAACCTTTTAAGTGCTAAAAAACTAATTTATGACAACTACACTAGCTGAAAAAACACAATCACCTCTGTACTCATCATCGATGATGATTTGTCATACTTGAGGAGTGTCCTCAAGTTCCTACTCAAAATGCATCTTGAAATTTTCGAGATGCTTATGAGAAATAGATAAAGGCAAATGAAAAGGCCCGGAAGTACATACGTGCCAACTTAATTGAAAATTTGGCAAAGAAGCATGAGTCCATGGTCACTGCATGCGAGATTATGGATTCATTGCGAAAGATGTTTGGACAAGTATTCTCAGAGCTCAAGCACAACACTCTAAAGTTCATTTTCAATCCCGTATGCAAAAGGAGAAGAAGATGGAGAAAAAGATGGAGAAGAAGGAGAAGAAGATAGAGAAGAAGAAGAAAAGAAGAAAAGAAGAAGATGGAGATGAAGAAAAAGTCGAAGAAGAAAAATTAGGAGGAGAATAAGAGAAACAAGAACAAGAAGATCGACTAGAAAAAAGAACAATTTGATTCATTTTGAAAAATCTAACAATTCAAGAAGAAGAGAAAGAAAAAGAAGTTGATAATCCTTTTCTTTTGTGAAGAAACACATTGATAATCAGAGGAAGAAGAACAAGAAATCCTAACAGAGGATGAAGAGGAAGAAATCGACAATCAAGGACGAAGAAGAAATCGCGCATAAGTTCAAATAAAAGAAGGGCATTTGGGGTATTTCTAAGAAATAAAAATGTTGTCCAAGTTTAAGAAAAAAAATCACTGTTTTTTATTTTGCTATATTTGAAATTATTTTCATAATTTTATCATTTAATAACAATTTCCTTATCTTAAATATATTTAATTAGTTAATTAAGGTTAGTTAAATCAAGCGAGTACAAAAAATCATTTTCAATATCATAATTAATTACTAAATTATTTTTCAGGTTTTTTTAAATATAGAAAGATGAATCAACTTATTTATAAATATAGTAAAATTTCATTATCTAATAGACAGTGATAGACACACATTTATCAGTATTAGTGATAGACATTGATAGATACTGATATTGTCTATCATGGATAGATAGTGACATTTTGCTATATTTGAAAATATTTACAACAGTTTTTTCATTTAAAATAATTATCCTATTTTTTTTATAAATAGTTAATTATTTATTGTAATTAGTTATTATTACTTATTAATATATCATAATTATAAAAAAATGTTACTATTACTTATTAACCTATCATATATTTTTTTCTTTTTTAATTTTTAAATACTATTTTTTTATTAAAATATATTTTCTTATAGTATTCAATTAAACTTAAATTAAATTTATAATTATTAATTCTGAACTAAATTAGTTAAAGATAATTTAACATTAAATTATAATTAATAAGATATTCATTAAAAATATTAATTGGTTAATTTTATAAACTACTCATTTCCAAAAATTAATTAAAATTATTATTTGAATGATACTTATCGTTTAACTAATTAATCTTTTACATTAAATGAGACTATTACGTTGATTCTATAAATTAAATATAGACATAATTTTTATTCATAAAATTCAGATGACATTTTCTATGCACAATCTCGAGTGTTAGACTCAAGATTTTGTTGGTTCTATAACTAAAAAAAACATCAATTTTAGAGATATAGACCTTATTAACAATACATATTTCACTTTTGTCCAAAACTATAAAACTATCAACTTTTACCTTTATAGAGGGGATTGCGGATTGCATGTTGAAATCCAATTTTTGAAGCCGCAGTTACCAATATTACCCATATTTGCACGCGTACTAACCAAAGACCAATATGAAAAATATAATGAAATCTGAATTTTTCAAATAATGTCATAACTATCCACGTTGGAGACGTCTTACTCATCGTGAAATTATGGTAACTCTAACTCGATGTTGATGTTCATTACGATTTTCATTTTTAATCATCATTTCTCACGGATGCCCTTCCACCCTAATATTAAATATCGTGCGAGAGTATATGACTTGCAATAGGGTGTGACTCTTTTTTCCTAGGCAAGTTCTTCTGAAGGTGAATGTGGTTACTGTGTTGATTTATCAAGTGGCTATCAATGGCAAGTAGCCGTTAGGTCTCTTGATGAGGAAAATTAGAGATAATTAGTATATTTTAATTAATATTTAGCTTAGATTAATTAATGTTTAATTAGACTTAGTTAATTATGTTATTTTTTTTGTAAGGCTATAAGTAGCCAATTTAGAGTTGTATATCCATTTGATTATTTGAAGAGTTTCTTATCTAGCCATAGATTTGGTCTAAATACTTAAACCCGTTGTATCACTTCTTCGATGACAACAAAATATAAGTGTTTTAGGGATATTTGGCGAAACTGTAGAGGTTCGTCGAAGATGGAAGAAGGCCGACATTGTGGACAGGTTCATTGCCACAGGTGGAGTTATTGGCATTATGAAGGTTTGTTAGAGATAAAAATACATGAGATGGAATTGAATGTGAGAGGGGGATAGGATATATAACTTAAAAAGATGTTCACGGGGGTGTTTGGCGCATAGAATTGAGTTGAATTGAGTTGATAATTATTATATAGGGAGTAAAATTATCGGTGTTTGGGGTGCAGAGTTGAGTTGAATTGGAATGTCTGTATTCAAGGTGCTGAGTTGTGTTGACTGTTGAGTTGAGTTAGAAAATTTGGATTTAAAGTGCACAGTTGAGTTGAGTTGAGGTATCTGGTATAGTTTTTTAAACTAAATTAATTTTGTCTTAGATTTGTTTTTCGCTATTTTTTTAAATTTTCCACTGTATACACATTTTTCTATAATTTTTAATACTAAAAAATACTTAATTTTTTCCTCATTCTTAAAACATAACAAATTTCTACAAAGTAAATATATAATAAACACAAATTTTGATTTAATTTTTTAATACTCTATTACATAACATATTTTTTTTCCATTCCTAAACACAAAAAGTATTACAAACAAATGAAAAAATTTCACAACTTCTTAGGCATCATTCATGAATATTGTAGAAGCTTAAAATTGGAACAACTTTTTGTTTTTCCTTCTAGAAAAATATAATATATTTTTACCATATAATTTGAGAACTCAATTGCATAACAATTTTATTTACATCCCCAAAGACATGTTATATTCCATTAAAATGAACATTTTCTCTACTCAACCCTCAATTAATTTCAACTCAACCATAAATATTAATTAAAAAATTCTTATTTTGTTGTCTGTCAATATGTGAAATATGAATTTCAATTTTTATAGTTAATGATTTTTCCCATTTTTTGTGCAAGCATTTCATTATTTCCATTTTACACTAAGACAACGAAATGATATATNTATATATATATATATTTGTGCAAACTCGCTTTTTCCAAACACTTTTTATGGTTAATTTTTATGGTGGGACACTTGCAGATTTAACAAAAAAAAAAAAAAAAGAAAAAGAAATGGTATATTGCAAGCATATCCATATTTTTTCACTTTTGCGAATGTAACAAAGAACTTCAGTCTAACCCAATTAGAATTGGTAAAAGTCTAAAATATATTTTTATACATCCAAATCATGCAAGCATCTTGTGAGAAGGGAAAAGACGTCTTCCAAAGTACATTTGATATATACTTCATTAATAAAGAACCAAGTATATTAGTGTATTTATATACCTTTTTTTTTTAGCGAAGCTAATTAAGTAATCATCTTAATAATGCATTACAAATACACAAACAGCATACATAAAAATGTATTTTTAAATGAGTATTTTGATATGTCAACATTAAACTTAAATAATTTTGTATAGATGTTAATATACTAATAATAGTCCAATGTTACATTTACTTGCATTTTGAATGAATGTTAATGTATACTATTGGTACACTTCAATATTGATACAACAATGATATATATACTTTATAGCTAGTGTATCATTGATGCTTAATAGCGTAATGCTATACTTGAATTTTTAACATGTTTGTTGATTGAAGTATTTACTCATTCATGTTTGACATACAATATATTATTAATACATTTAGAATTATCATTCTTATAAAATGAAACACTCTCCAAAATAATTAAGTTGCTGATTGAATGTTAATTTTTGTTAGATATATTAATTGTAGATATACTTCGAATTTTGATTGATGCTGGATATATGGTTGATACACTCATGTATTACTTCAATTATTTATTGATTGATGTCTGATGCACTTTATATATGATATACTAATGATATACATATAATATCATATTGATAAAAGAAATACATGTGTTTTACTTCAAAAACAAGATACAGATTGAATGTTGATTATTTGAGATATACTACTGATACACATGTATTGGGGAATGTGGATTAATGTTAGATATGCTGCTAATTCGTGTCTTACTTCAAGTATTCATTGGCTGATGTTTAATACGACACTCATGTCTTATATATTATATATTGCTAACACATTTGGAATATCATGTTGATAAAATGAAATACATATGTTTTACTTCAAATACTTTACTAATTGAATGTTAATTGTTGTTAGATATATATGCTACTGATATACTTGGAATGTATTGTTAGATACTATTGATACCCTCATGTATTATTTTAAATATTTACTAATTGATGTCTAATACACTCTGTTGAACGAGAAATCAGCTAATTATAAGTTTCCACGTCATCTCAACGAAAGCCCGAGTCTATTGTGAAAATTATAGATTGGATCAGGCTGAACAATTAAAATCACATGGGTCTAAGATCCAGCCCAATTCAAGGCCATGGTGGAAATTTGGACCAAAGAAAAGACTAGGCTTAAGGCCAACTTTAGCTTAGGCCCAAGCCCATATAAGGCCCATGGGAAACCTCTATAAATAAAGGTCTTACCTCTTCATTTGAGGGGGGAAGTTGGAAGAATTGAAGGCCAAAACTCTCTGAAGATCTGAAGTTTTGAAGATTGAAGCTCTAAAGAATATAACTCCTCTCAAGCTCTAAAGACTAAAGCTCTCAAGCTTTCAGGCTCTGAAAATCAAAGCACTAAAGCTTTTAATATCTGGAGAATATAACTTTTCTCAAGCTCTAAAGACTGAAGTTCTAAAGCTCTCAAGATCTGAAGTCCATATGACTAAAGCTACGAAGATCTAAAGAATATAACTCTCCTAAAGTTTTAAGGCCGATCCTCCAAGAAGTTCAACAAGCCCAAAGGTCAATCATCCAAGAAGTTCAACAAGCCTAAAGGTCGATCCACCAAGAAGATCAACAGGCCTAAAGGCCGATCCTCCAAAAGATCATCAAGTCCAAAGGTCGATCCTCTAAGAAAATCAACAAGTCCAAAGGCCGATCATCCAAGAAGATCAACAACCCAAAGGTCAATCATCCAAAAAGATCAACAAGCTCAAAGACATCTAAGAAGATCAACAAGCCTAAAGATCGATCATCCAAGAAGATCAACAAACTCAAGAGCTGATCATCAAGAAGATCAACAAGCCTAAAGGTTAATCATCCAAGAAGATCAACAAGCCCGAAGGTCGATCCTCCAAAAATATCATCAAGCCCAAAGGTCAATCCTCTAAGAATAAACGAGTCCAAAGATCGATCCTCTAAAAAGATCAATGAGCCCAAAGGCCAATCATCTAGAAAGATCAATAAGCTGAAAGATTAAAGTTATTTTTTTTTCTAAAGAAAGCATTAGAGGATTATGTAATTAGAGATTTTACACATTATATTGAAGAAATTAATACAAATATAAAGTTCAAATTCCACGAGTTAAATTTCTTCAGAAATCTCCTTGAAAAAATTAGCACACCCGATGGGACCATCTCTACCTTTCATCTCTTTCTCTACAACAAAAAGAAGTCATGACATCTAAAACAACACTTCCAAAACTTAAAGTGATGTTTACATGAGAATAATTACTTGAAGTTTTTCCAAGGAAATTCAACGATCTGAAGAGCTGCCATCCTTTGAGGTAGCGAAGAATATAGGGGAGCAACTACTGAAATCAACAAATAGTGGGATTGTTGTCAAAGAGAATCCATTTTCTAATGAAGCCACTTCATTTTTTGAACAATCAAGCAAAGAAGCTTTAGAACCCAATATAATGTCAGTCATGATGACAGGCGTGGGTAAAAATGAAGAAAGAATGACTGAACTAGAAAAGAATGTGTGCTTGCTAATGAAGGCAATAGAAGAGAGATTATAAATAAAGCCAAACACCTGCTATCAAGGATAACGACAAAGAGAAGACAATCTTGCAAGAAAACCAACAACAATAATCAACTCCAGCTGCTTCGTTATCAGTGCAACAATTGCAAAATATGATCACAAACTTTATCAGGGCCTAGTATGGTGGTCCTTCTCAAAGTTCTCTCTTGTATTCTAAACCATATACAAAAAGAATTGATAATTTAACAATGCCAACTGGATACCAGCCACCTAAATTTCAAAAATTTGACGGGAAGGGCAATCCAAAGCAATATGTTGTTCATTTCATTGAAACATGTGATAAACGTTGATAGGCAAGAGGGCTTATTGGTCAAACAATTCATTCGAATGTTAAAAGAAAATGCTTTTGATTGGAACACTGACCTCGAGGTTGTATCAATTGACAGTTAGAAACAACTTGAAAAGGAGTTTCTAAATTGTTTCTACATCATAAGATGAATAGTCAGTATGTTCGAGCTCACCAACACCAAGCAACAAAAAGGTGAACTCGTTATCGATTACATAAATCGTTAGAGAGCTGCAAGTATGGATTGCAAAGATCGTCTCACTAAATTGTTTGTCGTTGAGATGTGCATTCAAGGCATGCATTGAGGACTTCTTTACATTTTTCAAGGTATAAAGCCTCACATCTTTGAAGAACTAGCAACTCACGCCCATGATGTGGAGCTAAATATCACTAGCTGAGGAGACAAAAATATATTAATCCATAATGTAAAGAATGAAGAAAATTGATATGACTTTAAAAGAATTTATGGTTTTTAATACAAGCCTTCTTAAGTCGTCTTTCAAATGAAAAGACAAGAAACCTGAAAAGCATCAAGAATATGAAATATGTCGCTTAACTTTGCAAGAAAGACGAGAAAAAGTCTATCATTTTCCTAATTCTTAGATAAGAAAAAGCCTATCATTTTCCTAATTTTAACATTCCTAATATGTTAGAACAACTACTAAAAGGAAGGTTGATTCAATTTCTCGAGTCTAAACGATTGAAAGAGATGCAAGAAAAGTGTGCTTTAAATGATCGAAAGAGATGCAATCGAATCATATTACAATAACGGCAAATAGATGCAATCAAATATGCTCTAACCAGCTCTGCCATAAAAAAGTGTGCTTACTCCAATTTAGAACCTTGGAATGGTATCTGTTTGGTTTCAAAACAAACGAATAGAAAATAATGAATGGGTTGAATCCCGCAGTGGAAGCGTTATGAACGCCTTGAATCCCACAATTCAATTTTTACATAAACAAAATTAGTATACTAAAACAGAATAGAAATATGTAATATAGCATGCTTAAGGGAAAAATATTAGAATCATTCTTACCTTTGTAGATTCCCAAGCTTCATGATCAATCATCTTTAAGTTCCAACGAATGGTGCTTCCAACGATCTTGATCATGAACAATTTCTTGAATAATCTCGAATACTACCACGAGAGTAACCTCGTTATTCTCTAGGATTCTAATAGAGCGATAGGTGGTATCCAACTATTAGGAGAGGGAGAGGAGAAAAGGGTTTTGGAGAGTAGAAAGGATTCTCTTCGTTGCTTAAGAAAAATTTTGCACAATAATACTTGTGTGTGGTGTGTTGTCAGTGCCAATCTCCCCTGAAGGGACTATAGGAAGGTCTTTATATAGATAAGGTGTCACACCCCCTCCCGAGCTTACCTATAGAACCCGAATGGAGGCGTGAGAATGACATATACCACCCTTTTGTGATACCTACTACCCATCTGAACCTTTTTGCCTTTTACTAAACTTAAAGCCAAGTAAAAAGGAAAAAAAAAAGTAGCAACTATTTGGCTGAACTTTATTACAAACAGTATAGCGTTTATACAACTTCCAGACTTAACTACAAATGGTTACAACAACAACTTAAATCCGAAAGTGTGGCTGTGGCGTGGCAAACCTTGACCTTAGCAGCAACTTGGTACTCCTCATCTTTCTCTACCGGGAAAAGCACATGAAAGAAAAGAATGAGCTTCAAGAAGCCCAGTGAGTGGTAACAACATAACAAGTCTCTTTCAACTTATAGCAATAAAAGCATATCACATTACGAGATTAACATTCAAACCTCAGTCTCGAATGAGTCTCTTCTCAACCCTACCTACACACACGGTAGATAGTTAAAACTAATACTTATTTAATCTCCTATGTTTCCTATGTGCACATAGATCCCTGCTTATGGGCTCAGAAGCTAGGCCCATCGGTCCTCCGACCATCCCATACGAGGTTCCTCTCACAGGCTCTAGAACTAGGCTTCATGGCCCCTTGACCATCTCTTGAGATTCTGCTCCAGGCTTAGGAACTAGGTCTGTTGACCATCTGGCCATCCCGACCACATATTCTCATTCTCGTTCTGGCTACTCATTCACAACATAAACATAAATCATAAAAGATATGCTTAAGACCTTAAAAGAATACCACTCACCTTGTTTTGCTGGAACCTTTCTCTCTTTCCAATTTCTCTGGTTTCCTCTGGCTTCCTTTTGAACCCATAAAATTTGGCCTTTAAACTCCACCGTAAGAGCTCAGAATCTCAAGATTACTCCACCTTGCTCGGCTTTCACCAATTCTGTGAACACTTCTCAGTTTCTTTTGATTTTGATAGCCTTTCTCTTAGATTTTCCTTGCAGTAGCCCTCACCTAGAAACTACACTCAGTTTCTGAGATTTTGGCTCAAGAATCACCATATTTGCACGAGTAGTTGGGAGAACTTCTCGTTTGAACTTAGTGCTAAGTCTGCCCTCAAGGACCGGATAACACTTGCACCTTCTGCCTTCTTGATCAATGCATGGTCTTACTATCAACGCATGTTCTTCATGATCAATGCAAGTCCTACTCCAAACTTGCCTTCAACTACTCTTCCTATCTTTCTTTAAAGAGAATTGGCATTATGAACTGAAGAGAAGCCTTGAGGTGGTATTTATAGGCCTTTAGCAACCGATCCTCATCATCTCTTAAGGCTCCAACGCATGACACTTCCTACTTAGTGAACTTTTGGAGTGTCTTCACCTTGCATTGTCACCACCTACTTCCCTTCCACCTCCTACTTTGAGGTGTTTTCTCCATCTTTAACCAAAGCCGCTCCCTTAATTTTCATGTCTTCGCATGTGCCCACCTCAATTTGCATGAACTCCAAAACATCCCTTAGTTAGCCACATGTCTGGATGAGTTACTAACTCAACCTTGCTCTCCATGTTTCCCTTGTCATCGCATCCCTCCAACTACATGGCCACATGCTTACTTGATCGCATGACTTGGCCATCGCATCACCCTTCTTTGTGCCACACTAACCTCAAGTCATTGCAAGCCCTTACTTGGCCACATACTCTTCTCATTGCATGACTCACCCTTGGCGCATGCGTTCAACTAGGACTATGACCATCGCATCTTTTCCATCGAATGCCACCACGAATGCCAATTCCATGCCCAGGCTATTCTTACAATAAACGCCTGTGAAGCCCTTTCTAACCTCAAATGCCCTAGTCACCGCATGTAGGCCGTGGCTTACCCTCCTAATGCGATCAACTAACCTTCTTCCTACAACATAAAATTAACTTATACCTTTTTATTTCTCTAATTACTCACCTAAGTAGGGAAAATAGGATTCGAATTTCACAATTACCTCCTCCTTAAGAAAATTTCGTCCTCGAAATTTGCTCAGACTTACTTGTAATTAGGGTTTCACAACATCCTTTGGTTGTGAGACTTTATAACCTTCTTCTTTAACACGCTTCCGCTACGCTACTCTGACATTAATTTCCTTAGTTTGTCCAATGGTACTTCTTCTAGCCACCTCCTGGCTAGTCGTCGAACCAAACTATCTACAATTAACTTTTCTATCTCAAACTCTAATAACTTAATTCATTCTTACCTTCCCCGATAGATCTTTAGGTAGTGTTATGAGTTCTAGCTCGGGTTGTCTGCTAGGTCTGCCACTTCCACTTCCTCTAGTCTAACTTTGACTAATTACCAGATTTCTCTTTAAACCTATGGAATCTACCTTACCACACAACTCTTTGGTTTTCCTGAACTCAAACATCAGGTTTCCTAGAAACTTATGCTCTAATATCAACTTGTCACACCCCCTCCCAAGCTCACCTCTAGAACTTGAATAGAGGCATGAGGATGGTAAATACCACCCTTTTGTGATACCTACTGCCCATCTGAACCTTTTTTCCTTTTACTAAACTTAAAGGCAAGTAAAAGAAAGCAGCAACTGTTTGCTATAAACTTTATTACAAATAGTATAATGTTTATACAACTTCCAGACTTAACTACAAATGTTTACAACAACAACCTAAATCCGAAAGTGTAGCTGTAGCATGGCAGACCTTGACCTTAGAAACACCTTGGAACTCCTAATCTTTCGCTACCTAGGAAGAAAAATATGAAAGAAAAGAATGAGCTTCAAGAAGCCCAGTAAGTAGTAACAACATAACAAGTATCTTTCAACTTATAACAATAAAAGCATATCACATTACGAGGTTAACATCCAAACCTTAGTCTCGAATGAGTCTGTTCTCAACTCTACCTACACACACGGTAGATAGTTAAAACTAATACTTATTTAATCTCCTGTGTTCCCTATGTGCACATAGATCCCCGCTTATGGCTTAGAAGCTAGGCCCGTCGACCCTCTGACCATCCCATACGAGGTTCCTTTTACAGGCTCAGGAACTAGGCTTCATGGCCCCTTGACCATCTCTTAAGATTCTGCTCCAGGCTTAGGAACTAGATCTGTTGACCATCTGGCCATCCCGACCACATATTCTCATTCTCGTTCTGGCTACTCATTCACAACATAAACATAAATCATAAAAGATATGCTTAAGACCTTAAAAGAATACCACTCACCTTGTTTTGCTAGAACCTTTCTCTCTTTCTAATTTCCCTGGTTTCCTCTGGCTTCCTTTTGAACCCATAAATTTTGGCCTTTAAACTCCACCGTAAGAGCTTAGAATCTCAAGATTACTCCACCTTGCTTGGCTTTCACCTATTATGTGAACACTTCTCGGTTTCTTTTGATTTTGACAGCTTTTCTCTTAGATTTTCCTTATGGCAACCCTCACCCAGAAACTACACTCAATTTCTGAGATTTTGCTCAAGAATCACCTGATTTTCACGAGCAGTTTGGGAGAATTCCTCGTTTGAACTTAGTCCTACAGTCTGTCCCCAACGCCAGATAGCACTTGCACCTTCTGCCTTCTTGATCATCACATGGTCTTGTTATCAACACATGCTTCTCATGATCAACGCAAGGCCTACTCCAAAATTGCCTTCAACCACTCTTCCTAACTTTCTTTGAAGAGAATTTGTGTTATGAACTGAAGAGATGAACAAGACAGGGGGGAGAAAGTTAAACTTAAAAAAATATATATAACAAATAAAATATTAGTTTTAAATTTTATTTTATTTTATTTTGTTTTACTTTATTCTTTCAACCCAAATAATTATATACATATATACATATATATTTTTAAAATTCGTTCATTTCCCTCTTTAAAACCCACTTTCAGAGTTAAACCAATTCTCCCAAATAACATCTCACTTTTGACATTAACTTAGAATAAATTCACTAAAATTTAAATTAATTACGTCATAAGTCCAAATCTTTCCTTTAAATAAACTGAATTTCGAAATTAACAAAATTCTCCTCGAATTTTGTGGAAATACATAATTTGAATTATTAAAAGCTCGAGATGTTACATTTTCCACTCCTGAAAAAGCTCCGAATACTAAGTCCTCATCTTGTCCTCTCGCTCCCACGTAGCCTTCTTGAACTAGTGATTCTACCAAAGAAATTAGTGCTATTTCCCTGTTGCCTAACGTTTTTTAAGGAAATCGAACATGAAGATTTCCATGAGCAGCGGAAAGATCATTCCAAATTACAATCATATATGAACTTTACAATTACAATCTCAAACAGAAACATACAGTTATGCATTAATTACAGAAATTACAGCATGATATACAGAAGATCAAGGATAAACGTTACACACTTTTGAAGACTCATTGTCAAACTTCTTGATCACGAATGCTCGATCACTGCAATACAACAACACACGAACGCTCGTCCAACACGATCGCTACACTGCATGAACACCGTGCACTCGAACTGAGCGATCGCCTTGGTCACGAACACCCCGAACAAAACGAATGGCCTCCACAGAACCTTGACAGTGTCGAGTTGAGTATGACACCACCAAGAAGGCTACCTTGGTATTCTTGGTGTGAGAATCCAGAAGGTGGGCTCTGTGTGGACTTGGTTTGAGGTAGAAAGAAGGAGAAACCACAATCGTGTAAGCGATTGAGCAAGTGGGAGACGGAAAGAACCTATCGTATAGGTCGTTGCCCAATCATTTAAGAAAAACTAAGCGATCATCTAGCAAAAGTTATGTGATCATTTAACTCATCGCTTAGTTGAGTGTATGTCGCCTACTAATACTCCATGATCGTTTACCTAACTCCAAGATGTCGTTTAGTAAATCCAATTTACTTGACAACTTTCCGTGAGTATTTTTCAGAGATTGGAAAATCTCAAAACAACAATTTTCAACATTACCAAAATTAGGAAAACATTTTTTCTTTTATCTCACAGTTACCATGAAACCACCAATAACCTCCCACTAAATTTGTTATTACAGAAAAAAAGTTAATTATCCAACAATTAATAATATTATAAATATAAATGATAACTAACTTACCATCTTATATTTATAACCTATAGTTTTAATATTTCATCTCATGAAACATATAAACCATAGCTCTTTTTCTATTCCATGGTACTTAATGTAAATCTCATTTACCTTAATCCTCCACTTGATGTATCTCATACATCATACCAATCATATCATATATAATCGAATTACCTCTTGTCAATTTGAACATTTCAAATCAACACCAAGAATTGATCCTCAGCTTGAATCGATTGAACTACCAAGGGGATCTTATGGACCTATAGCTCGAAGCTCCAACGGCACGTGAATAACTGACTAAACTCTTTAGTCACGGGATCTACCATCTGTTAACTGCTAGGCACTCCACTAAAAACCAACAACTGAACTCTTCTTACCACAGATATATTATGTGTCCATCTTAACCAATCAACAGTGCGACAACCTTTCACAGATCGCTCGTAAGTACAACTTGGCCAATAATCGTTATACCCCTATAGTTACATCTAACTCCTTAAGTACCATTGATCACTCTAATGAACATAAGTCATAGTCCTACTATGACTGAGTCATCTCTTCCAAAGAGAAGTTGTGGCCACTATGTTCAAGCCCCGAAATCAACCCTTAAGGGAGCAATTTTTCTACTTATCTTTGCTTCGGGAAAGAAGTGAATTCCATCTTGTGTATTAAGTTCCCAGCTCCTAAATCAGACAAGTCCCCAAAAAGGTAGGCATGTTGAGTATGCAATCTTGCCACTCTCACCCCTAATCAAAGGACCGCCCTAAAAGGCAGAAGTTCTCAAAACACTCAGGATTGAAGTCGTGTCACCTATAGTCGTTTAGGTGAGATGTAAGTCTCTAGTATCAACGATGTTATATACAGAGTCTAGTCATCTTGTGGTCTGATCTGATATAAACTCTTTGTATAGGACACTCCCGCTCGCATGTCTCCACGTGAATGGTCAAGATCTACCATCTGTAGTAGTTTACAACACTTGCAAACCTCTAGAAATCGGACTGTATCCGTAGTGTTACCAGGTTTAGGTATCCCACCATAATCCTGAAAGAGCGAAACAACATGCAGCGGAAGTATCAAGGATCCATAAGCATTCTAATTCACTAATTTTGGCAAAAACTAAAGCATGCTCTTCTTAAAAAATGGGTTTTCAAAACATACCTTTGAATAACTCTCAAAGAAAACGTTTGTACAACTGTTGTCTTCACTTGATATCACCGTGAACCACCTCAAATCCTTCCCTACTATGCTTTTGGAGCTTTAGGTAGAGTTATGGGACTCAAGAACATCTTGAAGATGTGAAGAAGCAAGAAGATCTCACAGCAGCCGATAGAAGAAGACGGTTTCTTCTTCACAGAAAATTTTCTCTCAAAATTCTGCATTAACCTTTCTCCAACGACTCCAATCTTCTTTATATAGTAGATAAACATGCAAAGAAATGGAGTGCATGGCTTGCAAATCATGCTTGGAGAATCAATGTAGAGAAGATAATGGCTTTTATGTGAGCATGAAGATGAAGGTAATGGAGAAAATTGAATCCCCATTTTGTGCAAACATGAAAAACCAATTTTCCATTTTCTTTTAAAACAAAAAATGATTTTAAAACCATTTTAATACAAAAATGATTTTCTTTAATTAATTTCATAAATTAATTTTAAAATATTAATTAATTTAATATCAAATATTAAATTAATTTTTGCACAATAATCATCTTCATATATTTAAATCATATTTAAATATCTCTTGTTCCGTTTAATTTGAATGTTTCAAATTAATTTCTCAAGGTACCCTTAAGCTTATCCATTTACGAGCTAGTAGGGGGACCTCGCGGACCTACAGATCATTGACTTCAATGATTCGAGATTAATCGGCTAAATTCATTAGTCCAATCTAACCCCCATTCGTTAACTAATGGGACACTCCATTATAGCCCATAGTTGAACTCCCCTCATTGTAGATATATTATGCCCACTTAATAACCATAATCAGTAAGTCGATCCTTCACAGGTTGTTTGTAATCACAGCTAGGTCAAAAATACCATTTTATCTCTATGACTACATCTTGTTCTTTAAGTTCTTATTGATCCTCTAATGAACAATTCTGATTCATAATCTTTATGAATCAAATCCTTTCTCTATCATGAGAGGCGGGGACTCGTTTGTTCAAGACCTGGAGTCAGTACTTAAGAGAACAACCAATCTGCTAACCCTAAATATGGTAGGAGTGAATTCCATATTGCAAGGCTATGTCCCCAGCTATTCATTCGGTCTTATCCCTAAAATCGTAAGCTTATTGAGTAGTGTTGTTGGACTATTCTCACCGTTTGCAGATCAAAGGATCCCGAACAAACAAGAGTTTATAACTAGCTCAGGATTAAGATCAAGTTAACCTAGGTTATAAATTAAATGAAATAGTCAGTTTTAACAGCAAACGGTCTTTATAAAGAAAAATGACTATTTTCGTGGTCCAGTCTATATGTAAACTCATTGCATAGGATGCCCCCACTCTCATGTCTCAACATAAACGATTTCTAGATCACATCGTTTGTAGAACCTTACAACTTCCTGTAACAACTACAGAGTAGGCCGAATCCAATAGTGTTACCAAGATGAGATACCCAATTTCATCCATATACTTATTAGACCATTTAGGTTATATACTGTCAACTTGATCTTGTTTATGTCACTATATAAAGTTACAGCATTCAGATTATAGCCAAGGATACGTTTATTGGATTTTCATAATAAGATGCAAAAACAACAAGTCATTATTATTAATAAAATAGAATGTTTAACACGAACTGCGAGTTCTAGAACATTCCCAAAAATCTCCCACTTGGATTAAAACTCCAGTGAGAAGAAATATATACAATATAATGTTGAGATACATAATGGGAAAAATACAATAAACTAGGGCATCTACAATACCATAGCCATTCTCCCGCTTGCCCTAGATTACACTACTCGTAGTCCTAGTCCAACTAGGTGGCCCTAAAAAACTTTATCTGAGAGAGCCTTGGTGAATGGATCAGCAAGGTTGTCTTTAAAGGCTATCTTTGTGACGAGCACATCTCCTCTGTGTATGATCTCCCGGATGAGATGGCACTTTCGTTCAATGTGTTTACCACGCTTGTGACTCCTGGGTTCCTTTGAGTTAACAACTGCATCATTATTGTCACAATACAGTGTTATAGGTAGGTACATATTTGAACTGACTTCCAAATCAGCTAAGAATTTACGTAGCCATACTGCTTCCTTAGCAGCTTCGCATGTAGCCACGTATTCCGCTTCCATGGTGGAGTCAGCGATACAACTTTACTTGATGCTTCTCCAAACTATAGCTCCTCTGTTACGAGTGAAAACTAAACTTGAGGTAGATTTCCTAGAATCTACGTTAGTCTGAAAATCAGAATCGGTGTATCCCGTAAGGATCAAATCCTTAGGTCCATACACAGGCATATAGTCCCTCGTTCTCTTATGACGGGCATAAATGCACATCATTATAGGTCTTTTATTTAGAATTATGAGGGCTGTTAAGTAAAAGATGCGGCGATTATACTTAGAATTCATGAGAAAATGAGTTTGCGTCTATCGGCATTAAGAATCTCGGCTACCCCACTATTATGCATTATTATGCGTTCAATTGTTTATTTTTGTAGCTAACGCAGGAATCGATCGCATACGCGAAAGTCGGGCTATCGCAAAGACAACCACATGCAGGGAATCTCTCCATCATAGAGGCAAACACATACGTTCGATGCATGGATGTTACGGCCATCAAGCGAATGCCGTCATCACGGAGAGATTGCGACTACATAATAATAACCATAATAGAAAGGCGATCGCAAGGTTGGTGGAATGCAAGCATGAATGCATACATTGGGATTATCAAAAGGTGATGTTGACATTTCACCTACCACGCCGTTAGCAACAGAGATTCAGAAAAGGACCATCACACCACGAGTGTCAAATTCTGAGCAAGTCCATTAATGTTGTCGGTGATCAAGCTCTATAAATAGAAGCCGTTGAGTAGAATTTCAAATCATCCAGGGTTTTTTTCCTGAGGGCAGAACCTTGTGATCTAGACCAAAACATGAGAAGATAGCTTGAGAGTTCTTCATCCCCTCAACCATTCCGAGTGACGATCGGACCCTTTCGTCGGAGTTAGAGCTCGAGAGAGTCTACTCCACCACCCATCCATGGCACCACCAGCAGTCTTGACATACATCTGCTGGAAGCAAGACATTGCTTCCAACTGGCCCTCCATTTCTCTTCTTTCCTTTGTATTGTATTACATTTTGGCTTAAGGAATTAATACATTTTGTGATCAATGCATTTCTGTATTTTTCTACGATTCCATCTCCATCTTCTTTTACTTAGCATCCTTTACTTTCATTGCACCATTAAGTAAGATTGTTAGAGTATCACATACTTAATCATGTGGCACAGGGATATGAAGCATGTAGCAAACCATCAGGAGGTGTGCGTTGCATGAGTATTGTGAGAAAACCTTATTTACTTAGTGTGAAGCTGTAGCAATGTTTGTCTATAGGCGGACGCAGTGCTTCTATGAGTAGAATAAGCAGCAACCAACTGCCTGGGAGGGTAAATAGTTGATCGCATTAAGCAATGTAAGCAAGTGTTCACTAGAGATAGGAATAATCTTACGTCACCCATGGTTATGTGATTACCTTGTCTTATGTATGCGACCATCAGCCCTTTAGAGCTACTCGAGAGAGAGTCTATAGAAAGAACCTAAAACTTGAGAGAGCTAGGTTAGAATCTAGGCTTGAAAGAGATAGATTAAGATCGCATAAGCAAGAATGAAGACCTAGGAATAAGCTCCGTTTGCTATTACACATCGCATGCGTCTTTGTCAGGTGTGTATAGCATGATCGCATAAGTTTGCATTGGCTGGGGTTACCCTTGCAGTCAAGCTTAGTGTTGCAGTGAAGACATCATCGCCTTTTCATCTATTTTTTCATGCATTTTACTACGCGTTAACAGTTGCCGTGTCTCTACCTCTCAGTCATACTTCCACCGTTTAATCTGTTAATTAGGAGTAGAAGTAGTGCATAGCCTTTCAACCTCAAATTCTTTTATTCTTCGGCGAAAACACACTACTGCATAGCATTTAGCTACAAGTCCCTGAGTTCGACCTTGGATCACTCGAGAAACTTGCGTTCTCGTTATACTTGGCGAGAGCACAAGAAAACTTGTGATAGGAACGCATGGTCATTGTATAAGAGATTAACGCATACATCCCATTCCAACGCATGATGATGCGTTTTTAATGCGATGAAATAATGGTGTAGAATGCGATGGTGGAATATGCGTTATGCATGCAAGTTTTCTCAGCAAGACCCAAGTATAAATCCTACTGAGTTGAATGGTAAGCCCAGGGTCGAACACAAGGACTAAGAACACAGTATGCGTTGGTAAATTTCGATTACTTTATGGTAAAAAAATAAATCAAAGTGTTGGTTGGTTTGTTGTTTAAGGTATAAAGTTAATGCAGCGAATTTGAGAAAAGAGTTAATTATGCGAAAGATACAATGAGTATGCAGAGGAAGGGGTTGAGAAGGTCTTTAGCTAGCGTTTCCTGAGAATGCGTTCATGCTATACGATCATGCTACACTCATGCGACAACAATTCATTTTCCAATGCAAATGTGATAGCTTCTAGTTTTAGGACGCATGTGATGTATGCAATGATGTCTATAGAGCTTATTCCTAAGTCTCTACTTCTTGCCTATGTGATGATGAAGGATGCACACAGGTACAAGGTGACCGCATACAATCATATTTTATCTCTAGGGTGCATGCGATGCGTTAATAGCAAACATAACTTATTCCTAAGCTTCTATCTCTTGATTATGTGGTTCTAATCTGACTCTCCCGAGCCTAGATTCTAATCTGACTTTTCTAAGCCTAGATTCTATCCTTAGACTACCCTCCCGAGTATCTCTAAAGGACAAATGACGCATAGATAATACAATATGATCGCATAAAGTGAAGATCCAAGGTTATGCTAGCTAAGTGCTTCTCAACCAATTCAACAGATTTAGCTACTCATGCATAATGTAAAGAGAGTGGACAAATATAAAGATGCAATTTCCATTTTATAAATAAGTTTAGACTACAAAATGGCAATGGAAAAATAAGGGTAGAGAGTCTAGTAGCAATATCTTGCTTCCCAAGGCTTTTACATTGAGTTATCTCTATTCTGCCCAAAAGATGTTCTTACTTCTGCAAGAGTTGGCCCTCTCTCAATTTTCAATGCTTCCTGGCACTCTTCCAAGTTTACTAGGATGATCTCTCGGCGTATTCTCCCTTTACTCGCCTTCGCCTTCTAAAATATCTAAAATTACAAACTACGGCTATCTATGGTGAATTCTCCGAATTGAGCAAACTTCTTCAATGAAGGTGGCATTCGATATTTATGGAGATTTAAGGTGAAGAACTTTTTCTCTCGAATGATTGCACTGATGGGATGTCATTAATTCTCCGTCTGATTCACCGAAAAGTTGAGTGTACTTGTTACAGTGTTGTTAACGGCTTGTCAACTTAATTCGGAATCGACCGTCATCAGCTTTCTGTCCCATCGTGATTTATTAAGCTTTCACCTTGATGCACTGACTTTATGCGGCCACCTTCTTGAGCAAATTTTCACGAACTAAGATGGTCTTCAAGGATAAGATTCTTCTTTTCATTCTCTTCCTCTCCAAGAGTATGTTTTAATTATAATGCTTATTCTGTTTTCTTCTCTACACAACTTTTTATCATCATTTTTAACCTTTGGGTCCGTTTTTGGAAAGAATGTGTTTCTGCATAGTTTGACATTATATTTTTACATGTTCATGAATTTGATGTCTCGTTTGGTGCCCGAAACGGCCCCCGGGGCCGTGGGGCCCACGGCTTGGCTGGGGTGTTGCGTTCTTAACCCCTGGGTCCACGAGCTCCGTTCACAAAATCGTCTGGCACACGCCTTTTTTTCATCGTTTTTAATGTCTGGGTCCATTTTTGCGCATTTCCGTGTTGGAAGGTTGGGGAGCGAAAAGTGGGCCCCACAGCCCCGTTTTCGCGCATTTTCGTGCCGAAAGGTTCGGGAGTAAAAAGTGGGCCCCACGGTGTTCGAGGGTCACCTGGAGCGTTTGGGTCGATCGCATAGCCTTGCGGTCGCAATCTCTGAATGAACTCGGACGTTAATTTCTTTGGATTGCAATTCTGCCTTGCGCCAATGCATTTTCTACACAAAATACATAAGTTAACTATTTTTAATGCGATGGACGCATGCGATCACAATGTTATAAACTTAACGCTTTTGGACGCAATTTCATATATTTTTACCATTGCAATCCTTCATTGTTTTATAACTTTGCACTGTAAAAACGTGCATTTCTGCCCGTTATCACACCCCCAAATTTAAAACAATGCTTGTCCTCAAGCATAGACTAAAGATTCTCTTTAGAAAGTCGACCGCCTTCTTCTTTCCCAGATTTCTCAAGGTTGCCTTATTCCGATCCTATGTACCAAAATCTCCTTAATTCTTATCCAGGTCTTTTCTTAAAATATTTCTAAAATTTAGGGACCACAAATTTAACAATAAAAAACACTTTATAGTTTCCGAGGCATTGTATGATTTATTTCATAAAAAAACTTTTTCAACTGAGGCATTCTCAGTCTAAACTCATGTCAATTTGGCAGCGGAGTTGCGATCATTTATTTATGCATTGATACGATTCCTACCTTCGTTTTGTCTTGCCCCCACGTGTGTCATGCGAACATTCAACCACGAGTAGGATCCGATCGCAACGTTATGATGTTTTTTCTTTTTTCTTTTGTAATGCCTAAAAATAGCAAGGTTGAAAAAGAATATTGCACAATAGCAAGGTTGAAAAAGAATATCACACCCCCAAATTTAAACGCAGCAATGTCCTCATTGATGAAAGATTGAAAGAAGTCATGCGATACTCTTAGGAAGTTTTGTAAAAAGTCAGTTTGAAGAAAGCTGGCAGATCACTAACTTCTAGAAATATTTCATGAGATGTCTGTCATAAAATTAAGTTGATTCTAGTATATACGAAAAAAAATAAAGGTGTGCGTTTCATCATTGAAATCATAATTGGCAAAGAGAAATAATGCGGTGACTTACTAAATTAATCAATGTTAAATGATTGCATCGACTAAAGAGGATGCGATGATAAAATTTTCAAAGTTAAAATGCGATGCGAGAGTGCAAAATTTGAAATAGAAAAAGTCAAGGAAAGGTACAACCCCCAAATTTGCTCTGTCGTCTGCATTGTGTGTGAACGAATCCTTCTTTGCAGCGAACTGCTTTTCTTTGATTGCGATGGTGGAATAAAGTAGTTGCGTCTTTTGTGTAGCTCCTCTGCAATCGTTCACCTCGATCGTTGCAAAGAAAACATCGAGAGGGTCAAATAATAGACAGAGTTAACAAAATCGTTTTCCACGATTGTTCAACACGATTGCGGCGCCATTTTTTTTTATATAAATACAAAAAGACAAATATATGATAACGGATAAAAGAAAGGTAACGAAAGTTCATGAATCATTGATAGAAAAAAGGATATTCCAAAAGGATTGCGTCCCTGATGAGGTTGAGTCGCATAGTAACACAGGGACTGCTTATTTCAATCTGGGCTTTTTATGTCCAAGACGACTTCCTCTTCTTTTCTTAGTCTTTGATTGCCTTAATCCAGAGTTTTTCCCTATTGACGTTCATTACAATCTCCCCCTTGTGCACATCAATTTGAGTGCGACCAGTCGAGAGGAATGGTCGTCCTAATATGATGGGCGCATCTTCCTCCACTTTATAGTGTAGAATGATGAAGTTTGCCGGTAAGGTGAATCTGTCAATTGAGACTGCGACATCTTTCAACTCTCCCTTGGGATGTATTCGAGATCTATCCGTAAGTAGAAGAGTCTCTGTCGTGGGTGTTAGTTTGCCCATATCCAATCATTTGAAGATTGATAGTGGCATTAAGTTTATACTCGCCTCAAGATCCCTTCAATTGAGCAAGGTATCATGGAGCTTCCTGGGTCGCAAATTTTTGGTGGGATCATAGCATTTTGCGTTACTGCCACTGTAGTGATCTTTCCTTCATCATTCTTTTTCTTTTTCAATCTTTGCGAGAATGGTGGTAGCTGTACTTCTTCTATCTTGTGTTCTAGAGGCTTAAAGGTGGACGCAACTTCCGGGTTCATCTTCTTGGGCTCTTCTGAATCATATGTCAACAGGTCTTCGGTTGTTGCCACATTCAGGTTGGTCCTAGTGGACTCTTCCCTTTCTTCCGCTGTCGTTTCTTTCTTAGCAAGGAGACTACTAGGCATTGTTCCTTTTTCGTACCCCAAAGTTGCGAGGGAGCTCAGTTAAGCTCAATAACGCTCCTTGCGGTCTACTTTTGAGTTCGCCTGCAATCTATCCCATATGAATTTTAAGATTGCGGATGGATGTCGCTTGATTCTGAAGCACTATTTCATTCTTTTCAATATATTGCTTCAGCAAACTCTCCAAGGATGAAGATTGTGGCGCCTGCGAACTACTGGATCGTGGGAAAAATCCTAGTGGCCCTTCCTTTTTGCACCACTGATTGAAAATTTTGCTGTTGATTTTTCCATGCGAAGTTAAGGTGGTTTCTCTACCCGGGGTTGTATGTGTCAGAGAAGGGGTTATTCTTTATGAAGCATATTGACTGCGGATTCCTTGGGCATTCTTTAATCGAATGTGCTTCTCCATAGATGACACAACTCGTGGTCGTTTAAGCAATTGCGTTGGCCTGCCCTTTTTGCGTTCCCATGCTATTGATTGCAATGCCTTGTATCAAACTCATCATCGCATTCATTTGGGTTTGTAGGGATACGATGGCCCCATTATTTGCATCACTATCTTTAATTCTTAATCTTT
>NC_052357.1:41152596-41170544 GCF_009727055.1 Benincasa hispida
ATCCTCGCCATGCCTTCCACAAAACTGTCTAGCCGTTTGAATCATCTGCAACATAACCGGTTTCATTTCAAACCTCGATCCGTCTAGAGCTGGCCTCATGATTCCTGGGGAGAAATCATATAGGTTGGGCAACGCATAGTTCCGAATGGGTCTATTGCGGTCATTCACCAGAATGATGGAGTTGGCCATTATATTATTTGCATTTGCGGCCCTCTCTTCCAGTTGTTTCGCCATTCTTGGACTTCTGTCTTTTTGTTGTTGGCGGTAGTTTCTCAATCTTCGTCGAAACATTCTTTCAATCTCCGGGTCGTAATTCGCCAGAAATTGAAAGCTGCAAAGAAAATAAAAAAAATACCGTTAGCACAATGTATTGCCGTAGTCTCTGGAAACGGCGCCAAAAACTTGATGTATTTTTAATGCGATGAAATAATGGTGTAGAATGTGATGGTGGAATATGCGTTGTTCATGCTAGTTTTCTCAGCAAGACCCAAGTATAAATCCTACTGAGTTGTCTGGTAAGCTCAGGGTCGAACACAATATGTGTTGGTAAATTTCGATTACTTTGTGGTAACAAATAAATCAAAGTGTTGGTTGGTTGGTTGTTTAAGGTATAAAGTTTATGCGGCGGATTTAAGAAAAGAGTTAATTATGCAAAAGATAAAATGAGCATGCGGAGGAACGGGTTAAGAAGGTCTTTAGCTAGCGTTTCTTGAGAATGCGTTCACGCTATGCAATCATGCTACACTCATGCGATAGCAATCATTTTCCAATGAAAATGCGATAGCTCCTAGTTTTAGGACGCATGCGATGTATGCGATGATGTCTATAGAGCTTATTCCTAAGTCTCTACTTCTTGCCTATGTGATGATAAAGGATGCACACAGGTACAAAGTGACCGCATACAATCATATCCTATCTCTTGGGTGCATGCGATGCGTTAATAGCAAATAGAACTTATTCTTAAACTTCTATCTCTTGATTATGTGATTCTAATCTGACTCTCCCGAGCCTAGATTCTAATCTGACTTTTTCAAGCCTAGATTCTATCCTTAGACTACCCTCCCGAGTATCTCAAAAGGACGAATGATGCATACATAATACAAGATGATCGTATAAAGTGAAGATCCCAGGTTATGCTAGCTAAGTGCTTGTCACACCTCGTACCAGATTACCCTCCTAACCTGGATGGAATGGTGACTGCAGCAGTTACCAACCCTTTTGCTGGCACTTACTGCCTATCTTACCTGTTAAACCTTGCTCAAACCCTGAATACATACATAATAACTCAGAACTTAACACATTTACATTACAGGGTTTCGCAACATTGTTTATACATAGATAATACAATCTAGTGAGCCCCATCAAGAATACTAGTCACTAAACAGACACATGTGTACTAACTAATATAGGTCTTTAATTACGCTTCCCTCAACCTGCTTCTTTGAGTGGAAAAGCAACAACAAAATAGTCTTTTGGGAACTGACTGCTACCTGAAAGAAAAAAATTTGAAAGCGTGAGCTAGAAGCCTAGTGAGTGACTTAATAAAACATAAATCTCATGCTTAAACTGAAAGCTCAAAAACATAATACTAGAATTAAAGTATACCGAGCAACCGTGTACATAAAATCTTTACAACCATTGTATTTGAAACCTGAATCTTAATTGAGACCCCTACTTTGATCTCTTCATATTGAGCTATGGCTAGGAGGGACCCTTATGTTGATGTCACACCCCCTCCCAAATTACCCTTTTATTTTGGAAGAGGATATGACCGTGGTAGTTACTAGCCCTACTGCCAGCACTCACCACCCAAGCCTTCTAATCTAAATACCAACTTATTCATCTCATTAATAATATATGCAAACAGCTAACCTCCCTAAAAATTCTACAAAGATTACATAAATACATGCATATAACAAAGATATTACTTTTATAGAAAAATATTCATAGGTAGCCCAAACATTCCTATAGAAGCCCTAGTCCCTCTCAAAACATGTGTACATAAACAGATCATCAACCTAAGTCTTTTAATAAGCCGAGTCTTTTGGTGGCAAGCAGCAGCAGGATCAACCTTGAGGAAACTGACCGCTACCTGAAAAGGGAAAACACAAAAGTTTTGTGAGCTAAAAGCTCAGTGAGTGACTATAGAATCGTAAAGCAACAAGCGTATCATCACTATAAACATATAAATATACCAATGAGTAAACTCAAGAAAATGTCTCTAAATGTAGCTTTAAACCATTCTCAGATATCATTAAACATTATTATTCCCTAGTTGAGAACGAGCCTAAACGCTCTAGCTCCCAAACGTTTATTATCGACCAAGAGATCCATACTTCGATCTCTCATTCATAACTGTCTACGTGCACGTGGCCACACTAAGTACCATCATATTTTAGGTACTTCTACTCAGATACCTTCTTAAATTTGTCCTTCAGTATTGAGCTACTATGATACCTTCTCAAATGTTCTTCGGTATCAAATTGGCCAGGTACCTTCTCAAATGTCCTTTGGTACTAAATTGGTTAGATACATTCTCAACGTCCTTCGGTATCAAATGTGTATTTTGTAACATCAAATTAAGTTCTATTGCCTAGTATTTACCCAAGAACTCATTCTCTCATAGCCTTCCTCTAGGAAGCATATATCAAAATCAGAAACATAGCTTTTGTAATGGTTACACGACATACCTTGGCCTGGGTTACACACATACAAGGCGGGAAACATGCATTAAGTTATTCTCCAACCATTTTTTGCTTGGGAAAGTATAAATTCATCATTTATGTCACTGTGCTTTACTTGATCATATATGCATGAGTATTGGAAACCTTAAGTTTACTTAGTCACTCACCGTTCGTCAGGCTCTTATTGGTTTATACGCTTCCCCTAGCTCTTCTTAGCCTGAAAAGATATAATTCCCGATTAAACTACATAGAATTCCTAGTAAAATACCTCAAATAATTCATTTATTAAAGGAACTTCCAGCAACACAGACAGCTTTACTGGCGACCCTCTGAGCGAAGTCAGCGAGATCTCCCTGAGCGATGCTAGCGAGATCCTCTAGAGCGATGCCAGCGAGATCCTCTAGAGCGATGCCAGCGAGATCCTTTAGAGCGATGCCAGCGAGATCCTCTAGAGCGAGATCAAGCTTTTCTTGTCAAATTTTCATCTTAGCGATACTCACCTCAATTCCTAGCGAGATTTCCCCCTAGGGCAAAATCCTCCTTACAAAATCAGCGAGATTTCCTTTATAAGCGAGATTTTCATTGTCACACCCCAGCCCAGACCACCTTCTTAGCCTAGAGAAAGGCGTGACTGTTAGCAGTTACCAACCCTTGGGCTGACACTTACTCGCTAATAACTCTTGCGGGATACTACTTGATACCAATTATAATTCCATATGCAACGGGACAGTCTTTAGGCCCACAATTTATTAACTTAGAAACATTATTGTTTTAGAGTCATTACAACACTATATTTATAAGTCCAAAAACCTAGTCCCTATATGAACAATAGTAACATGTGTACAATATTAACCGTAACCACCTAGCAAGCGGTTTACAAGTCTTTTGGACCTTTAATGGCGGAGCAGATACTGAGCTTCTTCAGAGGATTTGACCGCTACCTGTGGGGGGGGGGGGGGGGGAACAAAAACATTTGAAAACGGGGTGAGCTTACGCCCAGTGAGTGACCGAGAAAACAAAGTAAATTCTCATGCATGATTTAAGTAATGAGTTTTTAACTGAAACATAAACTTTTACAGTACTTGTATTGTACTGCAACATAAACATTTTCCAAGCGTAAAACATATAAAGCTGTTTTAATCATAAAACAGTAAAAGCATTTCTCAATCCAACGTACCTTACTGTGGGTAAAACAATCCCAACTCCAACTACTAGTCTAGAGAGAACCCTTTAACTCAATCTATGACTCTATTCACCTGTGGCCACACTAAGTACTCTCACACATTAGGTACTTCTTCTCAGATACCTTCTCAATGTCCTTCAGTATCGAGCTACTAGGATACCTTCTCAAACGTGCTTCAGTAGTACCAATAGATACCTTCTCAAGTGTCCTTTAGTATCTAGTTGGGCGGATACCTTCTCAAATGTCCTTCGGTATCGCATTTTACCAAAACTATTTACAAACGACTTTTCTCTTTAAGGTATGTAAAGTATAACACATATAAAACATGGCTTTAAAGATGTTAACGCATGCTGGATAAAATCCACATATGTAAATAGTTTTTCAACAATATGCATTCGTTCAAACCACAATTCAAAACTTGCTTGGAAACCACTTCATAAAACTAATAGGCATGAGAATATTTTTGCAAACATGCTTTCTGTAAAACGGTGTAATCAAAACAGTTTAAGTAAAACGTTTTATTCAAAACATTTTAGCCACTCACCTCGATTTCTTAGGAGCTTTTCACTCTAGTAGCTCCTCGGGCTCCTTTTCACCCCTAGAATCTAGATTCAACTTACAGCTTAGATTACTCATAGTTCTAAACCTTATTATGTAATACTTACTTCTACAAACTTATTCTAAAATTTCTCAGAAAGCTTACCCTACAATTTCAGCTCAGAACTCCTCGTGGTTTGCCCGGAATCACAAAATCTTCAAGACTGACCCAGACTGGTTCGACAGTTTGACCCTTCTGTCTTCTTTTCAATGTCCAGCCCGGTGCCTTTGAGTGTTTCCCTCCAGCAGCCCCTCTCTGAAAACTAGACTTCCAGAGCTTTCAGATGGCTTTGGAATCACTCCAAACGCACAAGTAGATGGGGGAGATCTTCTCATCCAAATTTGATACTTTCTTCTCAACCCTCACTGTTCTTCCTCTCCTTTACGAAATTTATGATTTTGTTATTTGAAAATGAAATCCCAAGGCTCTATTTATAGGCGTTCAAATCTCTCGTGGTGTTGACAGTACCTACTTGGATGCATGGCCAAATGTTTATTTCTCCCCTTATCAACACAAGCTTGCATCACCTTGTCCTAAGGTGTTTTCCTCATATGCGTCCGCCAAATTTCCTTAGCCCTTAAGAATTTTTCTTATGAAGACACTTAATTTTGGTTGACATTTGCCCTTGCGTCTTCAACCTTTATTTGTTTCATCACAATTTTCCAACTAAACCTCAACTTAATTTATTCAAAGAAAATCTACTTAACACTTAAAAATTTCCTTTCCCTTAACTTAGGATTTAACTTTCACTTAGTTAATTCCTTTTATCACTTGCTTAAGCAAGGAAAATAGAAATCTGGGTTTCACACTCATGCCCAAATCTCGCTATAATTCTCCAGATGAACTGCTTGTTTGTTCTTCATAAGCAGTTGTCTGCTTATGCACCAATTCTCTGTTATAACTTCAAAAATTCACAACTAAAAATCCAGAGCTCTTTTCAAGAAACTTCCTTCTACAAACATGTTTAGATTTGAGTTACTTCTTTACCTTAAAATTTCACCCCAGAATTCCTTATAGTTTGGCTTGGAACTTCCAAACTTCACCTCGGGCTCTAATTAATCCGAGGTTCTGCCTCTTCTGCAAATTCTCCACTTTTGTTCTGTAATCTTTATCCAGCAGGACAATCTTGAATACTAGATTCTCCCAGCTTTCAAATGGCACCAAATTCGCTAAATTTTTTCTTATCAATTGCACAAACCATGCTTTTGAAGTTTCACTTCCCTTTTAATCTTTCTGCCGCTTCTTAAGTTCAAAGAGTAGATTGCCACATCACCCCAAACTTAGTGCCTCTAGCCAGACTAATGATTGAGTTTCTTCATTTAATATATTTTCCTTCCCTTCCTTCATAATCCCTATAAACAACATGAATTTCTACTTAATAAATATGTAATATAATATCCCTTTGGCTAAACATGCTTATCTAGGGAAACTAAGTTCGGGGTTTACGGTGATCTCTTTAAAAATATATCGATGGGCATCTCAAGCAACTTACTCTAAACATTAGCATTGATAACTACTCTTAAACACCATTAGACATCATTATTCCTTAGTTGAGAATGAGCATACCTCGCTCTAGCTCCCAACGTCTGTTATCGACCATGAGACCCATGCTTCGGCCTCTCTTTGCTGGTTTATGGCCTAGGAGACCCATACTTCGGCCTCTCCTTCAAAACTACCCACGTGTACGTGGAGGTTTCTATGTACCGTCAACACCTTAGGTACATTTATTCAAATACCTTTCTTACCTTCAGTACTCCTGTTCATTGTGTTTAGGAATATCAATGCATGTACTTTAGCAATCTTAGGTATATAAACATAGCACATCAAGCTTAGTTTTTTCCCTAACGCATGCTTCATACTTTATAAAATAAGTTGGCTTAAATCGTGTTGAACTAGCTTGTAAAAACTATTAGCATGCGTTAGCTATGGAAAACATACTTGGAAAACTCATACATTAGTAACATCATGCGTTGATAAACATTCATAAGCATTAGCAATTCCAAACTATCCTTCTAGTCTAAGAGAAGATATGACTGCCTTTTATCCTTAATTGAGAGTGAACTAGTAGATCTAACCCTCAACGTCAACCTTAGTCGAGGAGAACCCTTTTGCTCAATCCTTCGACATCGTATTACCTACGTGCACGTGGTTATAACTGAGTACTATTATACCTTGGGTACTTTTGCTCAGATACCTTCTCAAATGTCCTTCAGTATCGAGCTGCTAAGATACCTTCTCAAATGTCCTTCGGTATCAAGTTGGTCCGGTACCTTCTCGAATGTCCTTCGGTATCTGGTTGGGCGGATACCTTCTCAAATATCCTTCGGTATCGCGTTTTAAGTAAAACTAGTCATAAACATTTAGTTGAACACTAAGGCTTAGTGCTCAAATCATCATACTAGTTCATGCATCATACTAGTTCATCATAAAAATGGAGTTACTTAAACATTCTGAAAGTATTTTGACAAGATAACATATTTACATGATGTCAATTCCATGGAAAACATGCTTTACTTAGCATGAGAAATAGATTCACAAATATGTTGCTTGGTACTTCATTTAAACACTTAGCATGAGAAATATCTTCAAAGAAATCATAGTTTCTAACACTTAACATGAGAAATAACTTCAAGAAAATCATGGTTTCTAAATCATTAAAACATCAATTCATCACATAGTCACTCATAGCTCGTTGGCCTCTTAACGGGTTATACGCCTCTCCTAGCTCTTCTTGGCTTGAAAGAACATAATTCCTGATTAAACTACTTAGAACTCCTAGCAAAATACCTCAGATAGAACTTTCATCATCAAAGATAGTTTTACCAGCGAGATACTCATCATGAGTGAATTCTTCTAATGAGCAAGATCCTCCTAATGAGCAAGATCTTTTCATCCTAGCGATACTCACCTTTCCAGCGAGATTCAGCCAAATTTCTAGCGAGATTCCCTTCTAGAGCGAGATCCTCATCCCAAAAATTAGTGAGATTTTCTTCACTAGTGAGATTCTCATCACAAAATCTCGCTATAATCTCCACAGTGAGCTGTTTGCTTATTCTTCCTAAGCAGCTGTCTGCTTATGCACAAATTCTCTGTTATAAATTTAAAAATTCATAACTCAAAATCCAGACCTCTTTTGAAGAAAGTTCCTTCTACAAACATGTTTATAATTGAGTTGACTTTCTTACCTTAAACTTTCAGCCAAATATTCTTTAAAATTTGGCCTAAAGCTTCCAATCTTCACCTTGGGCCCTGATTAACCCGAGATTCTGTCTCTTCTGTAATTTCATCACTTTCTGTTCTTCTTCTCCTACAATCTTTCTCTAGCAAGACAACCTTTAAAACTACATTCTCCCAACTTTTTCAAATGACACCAATTTCACTAAATTTGCTCATGTAGATTGCCGAAACCAAGCGTTCGAAGTTCCTCTTTCTTTTAATCTTCCTGCCGCCTCCCGAATTCAAGGATTAACCGCCACGTGCCAAACCAATAAGTGAGTTTCCTTATTTAATGTGTTTTTCTTTTCCTTTCTCCACAACTTCTATAAATAACAAGAATTTTCACTTATTAAATATTTAATATATCATTCCTTTGGCTAAACATACTTATTTAGGAACTTAGAATTTGGGGTTTACACTTAGCTACACAAGAGCTTATTTCTTCTTGCTTCCATCCTCTAACCCTCCTAAAATATGGCTTCATTTAAATCATTAGGAGACATCTCATTACTTACTCTTACTTAAAGTAATTAGGGTTCGGGTTTTACAAATTCTTCCTCCCTAAAAGAAATTTCGTCCTCGAAATTTGCTCGAACCTACTTATAACTTAGACTTTGACAACATCCTTTGGTCGTAAACTTTACAACCTTCTTCTTTTCTTTCTTCTTCCCCCTTTTTACTACGCTTTCGCTGCACTACTCTGATATTAACTTTGTTCATATTAAATAAGACTAGTATGTATGAACAACTTGGTCATCATAGTTCACTGTATTTGTCACATCATTTGGTGACTCTTCCATTTTCCATTGAGTCATAGTTTTCATTTATTACTAGGGTGGTCTTCTTCCATTTCCCAGCAATACCACTGGAACATTCTTTTCCAGTTATCATACCTTTGAATTACTTGCTAGTTGTGAAATCAATATTTGTGTCAACTAGACTTCTCAGCCTAACTGAGAGCATTCTTCTTAGGATGTTCTTTCTATCCATACTTAGGAGAAGACGTTCTTTGTACTATAACATTTCCTAAACTATGGCTTACCATACTGTACACATAAGGTTTTCTTAACTATATTAATCCCTTGCTCAGTTACAATTCAAACTTCGAGCTATTACCTGGAACATCAGCAAATCTGGACCTTTTCCTTTTTGTCTTCTGCTGACTATTTTGTTCCTTACTTTTATACTCAATGTACCCCTGGTACATTTGGAGCTCACTGTTGCTCATCTTTTCCCTCCTCTCAGGAGTAATCTGACTTGGACTTCCTCTAGATTACATCCTTTCCTCTGAATTCACTAGAATAGACTTCACGTTTGCCACCACCCTCTGAGCAAACCTGCTATACACTCTATTTCTAGTGACAAGTCTATGTTTACCTGTGTGACTACCGACTTCCACTCAGGTACCGGTAGTGGATCGAGTAATCCTACCGGCCTTCATCTTCCAGGCTTCATTTGTTAACAAAACAAACATCACATAACACTTTTCTTATTTTGCTAGACCATGCCTTAGTCTATTAGTCTAGGATGGCCGTTTTGCTCACTCCTTATCATTCTTTACTGCGTTACTACTTAATTGGGAAGGAACTCCTCTGGTTCTCTTCCTACAACCATAACTTGCATTCTTAGTTGAGAGGGAATCTTTACTCAATCCCTCAACATCAATTTATGGCTAGAATGGAGTGTTCTCGACACTATCAATCACAACTTTTCCCTTATTTGTACAATTCTTGTTCAAGTATTGTCATGCCTTAGGTACTATTGCTCGGATACCTTCTCCGTGTCCTTCAGTATCGAGCTATTCAAATTCTAGGGCAAAACCTCAGTACCTTCTCTATGTACTTCAGTACTGAATTATTTATACTTACTTGCTTGCATATTCTTATCTCTTAATAACTTAGTTGCCCAAACACATTCTTTACTAATGCATCCTCATGGTCATTATAAAACATAGCATAAATACAACATTAATGTGAGGTGCATTGTTTGGTAACTATTTGAGAATAGTTTTCATAAATAGCTTTCAGTAAGCATGCATTGCTTTTCGTAAGCTTTAGCAAGTTACATAAAACATTTAAAGCATCTAGAGTCATTCACTCCTGCTGCTGGAACCATATGACCAAGAAATACAACCTGGTCTAACAAGAAATCACGTTTGCTGAACGTGACATACAACTGCTTCTTTCGCAGTGTCTGCAAAACTATCCTTAAATGGTTCCTGTGATCTTCCCTACTGCTTGAATACACCACAGCTTATTGGCCTCTTAATGGGTTATACGCCTCTCCTAACTCTTCTTGGCTTGAAAGGACATAATTCCTTGTTAAACTACTTAGAATTCTCTGCAAAATACCTCAAATAGAACTTTTAACATCAAAGACAGCTTTACCGGCGAGTTCCTCCTCATGAGCGAGATCAATCTTTTCTTGGAAAACTTTCATCCTAACGATACTAACCTTACCAGTGAGATTCAACCTAATTTCTAGCGAGATTTCCTTCTAGAGCGAGATCCTCATCACAAAATTTGTGAGATTTCCTTCATTAGCGAGATCCTCATTCTCCATATGAGATGTTTGCTTGTTCTTCCCAAGCAGTTGTCTGCTTATGAACACCTTCTCTATTACAAATTCAAAAATTCATAATTCAAAATCCAGCCCTCTTTTGAAGAAACTTCCTTCTACAAACTTGTTTAGAATTGAGTTAGCTTTCATATGTTAAAATTTCAGTCAAACAATCCTTATAGTTTGGCCTAGAGTTTCCAATCTTCACCTTGAGCCCTGATTAATCTGCGATTCTGCCTCTTCTGCAAATTCCTCACTTTTATTCTTCTTCTCCTGCAATCTTTCTCCGGAAAGACAACCTCGAAAAATAGATTCCCCCAGCTTTCAAATGGCACTAGTTTCACTAAATTTTCTTATGTAGATTGCCAAAACCAAACTTTTGAAGTTCCTTTGCCTTTTAATCTTCCTACCGACTCCCGAATTCAAAGATTAACCGCCACGTGCCAAACCAATAACTGAGTTTTCTTATTTAACATGTTTTTCCTTTCCTTTCTCAACAACTACTACAAATAACATGGAATTTTCACTTATTAGCTATTTAATATATGATTTCTTTGGCTAAACATGCTTGTTTAGGAAACTTAGAATTCAGGGTTTACACTTAGCTACACAAGAACTTATTTCTTCTTGTTTCCATCCTCTATCACTCCTAAACATGGCTTCATTTAACTTACTAGAAGACATCACATTATTAACTCTTACTTAAATAATTAGGGTTCGGATTTTACAATTAAAGTTTTAGGAATCCAAGAAGATCGAACAAGTTTTCAATCATTGATTTTCGTGAATTTTAGGATATGTTATGATTGATTCATTCATTCGTTAAAATCTTACATCACAACATTACCAAAATATTTTTTTGAATGGTTAGTCTAATAAAAATTCAGCTCCTACAATCTAGTTTGGATCAACGTAGTCCCCTACTTTCAAGTATTCGACCCTTTTGTCATAGAAGCTTATCGAGTAACATTTTAGTCTGACCTATAGTTAGCGTATTTTGAATAACTTTCGTCACTACCTTGAATATTTTCATACGTTGGACGAAATTCCTTATGCTATATGTCTATCAATCAATATATAAGATAAAGCATGCATTAAATCGTATCAACAAATTTTCACTTCATTACATACGAAGATCTAGTTTCAAATTCTAACATGTTTGAAATTACATTGATTCAATAGTTAAAAATACTAACCCTCGTATTTCGCAATTGATCAAAACGAAGGACCAAACCATACACATTTTGTTCTAGTGAACAGTCGAACCAGGCGCTTAAATATTGGAGATCAAGTTCGATGAAAGAAAACAATGTTTCAATTATACGATGATTTGTTCAAGGTTTTGATTTATGCTACGACCACATGGGAAACAGAACTGTAAACGATAGATATTGCCTTTTTATTACCACAAGAGACGAAGAGAGAGAGCAAACGAGAGAAATCATAAGCTTTTTGTGAACTCGTTTTCTTATAGTTGACTGGGATGGCGTTTAAGCACTTGCAAACAAACGGATGCTAAATAATTAATGCGAAAATATTTCATTACATAATGCTTGCTGGCTCCTTGTTTCCATAGTTATAGCAAATTTGTTTGCCGTCAGCATTTTTTGGGTTCTGCAAACATATGCTATATTCATGAATGATCCATTGGCATGTGGTGCAAAGCCCTGCATCTCTCTTGTGGTTGAAGACATCGAACCAGTAGATTTGGTGTTGTCCAGTCCATACGAAGCTGCAATAAAACAACCTCGTCCCCAAGAGGTTGGGTCTAAACCTGAACGAGTAGCTTTGTCCAAGCGCAAGGGTATGCACTCCAAGGTCGTCGTTCTTGGACTTGCAGTGAACGTCCACTGGTATGTTATATTCAATTTGGTTGACAATTGTGACTGTAGTTTCTGGTGGAATCAAGAATGCTCCTTGAATGCCATTTAGGCTGGTGAAAAATAGGATAAACAAAGCTAGTGCACGTGATAGAGATGAACCCATTTTTAAGGCGTCGTTGAAAGACAGAGGGAGAGACAAGAATATAAAGGCTTGATGCCTTTTATTCTGTATTGGAATGAATGGGAATTGCTAGAAATAGTGTATATATATAGGGTTGGAGCAAAGCAATATAGTGTTGGATCATTTGGTTGTAAAAAAAAAACGGTGTGTATTTCATCCTTTTGTCATAGAAGCTTTAATCGCAGGTCCAACATTTAATTTGACCTATAGTTAGCATCTTTTGAACGATTCTTTTTTTCGTCACTTTTACCTTGAAATTTTCTCATACGTTGTACAAATTCCTTTATGCTATAAATTCGTTTTATGATCTTCAAATTGTATACGAGAAAGCAACGAATTAAATTGATCACACATTTTTTCAGCGTTTCATATTACATACTGGTAAGTTCTTAGATTCTAAATCTTAACATGTTTTGAAATTAACGTTGATTCATACGTTAAAAACTGATCCTCTGGATTTTGCGGTTAGATCAAAATGAAGGACGCCAAACCATTACTCATATTTTTCTATCAACAGGTCGGACCAACGCTTAAACAATGGAGATCAAGTTCGATGAAAAAGAAAACAGTGGTTATATATAGTATGATTTGTCGTTAAGTTCTCATATATATGACTAACAGATAAAGCACGTGAGGAAAAAGACTAGTAACTGATAGATTTTGGGGGCCGTGATGTAATTAAACCAGAGAGACAGAAAAAGAAGAGAGAAGCACCCACACGGAGCAAGAAAAATACATCCAAAAGCTATTTGTATTGGATAGTTTTCTTATAGTTTTGACTGAATAAGAGACGGTTTAAGACACTTGCATAACAAAACGGATGTAAAAATAAATTATATACGCGAGAAATAATTTCATTACATAATGCTTGTGGCCTCTTTGGTATATATCCATATTATATAGCAAATATTGATATTGCCGTCATGCATATTTTTATGAGGGTTCTGCAAAAACATAAATGACTAGTAGTTTCATTAATTGATCCTCAATGGCAATTGTGGTTGTATAAGCCTCTGTCATTTCTTCTTTGTTGTTGGAAGACATGGAACCGTAAGAGTTGGTGGTGTGTCCGAGTCCATAGGAAGCTGCAATAAAGCGAGCGTCGTCCGCCAGGAGGTGGTGGGGATACTAAACTGAACAGAGAGATATTGTACAAAGACGGAAGAGTATAAGACAATACAAGAGTCGATAGAATCATAAGAGGAGGAGGGGCGGGTGAGAGGTGGCCGCAGGGGTGGGATGGGGGCGGCATGAGGAGGTGTGCGGGAGTTTGGGTGGTGGGATGGGAATGGTGTGAGTGGGTGGTGGTGGGTGTGCTGTGGGTGGGGACGAGGTGCAAGGGGATGGCTCCTTGGAATGGCATTTAGAGCTGGTGAAAAAATAGGAATTCAACAAAGCCTAAGTAGCAGGGCGCGTGCTTTAGGGAGAGGGTGAAGCGCGCGATGTGTGTTAAGGCGTCGGTTGAAGGGAAGAAGGAGGAGAGACAGGGAATATAAAGTGGCTTGATTTTGCTTTTTATTTTACTAATAATTAGGAAATAGAAAATGGAGAATTAAGCTAGAAAATAGTGATAATACTATTATACGGGTTTTGTGAGGGGAGCGAGGGGCAAGGATAGGGGGGTTAAAGGAAAATCAATATAAATAGGATTGAATAAAAAAAAAACGGTGTGTAATTTCATTTATTATTATTATTTATATTGTTAGTATGTTATTTATTAAAACCCTATGTTTTAAGCAGTAGAAAAAAAACGTAATAAATGAATAAGCGATTTTCTGTTGAGGTTGGCATAAAGTGGTGCTTATTAGGCGTGTTGGAAAAAAAAATCCTTTGACTGGACATTAAAATTTTGGAAAACCGATTACAACAATAAAGAAAAAAATGTTGTTCCATGTTATAACTGTGTTTGAAGATTAATGAAGTTTTATATTCAATATTATTTGGTCGAGATAGGATATGTAAAAACTAATTTAATGTAGGATACTAGATTAGTAGTAAGTGTCTAGCGATAAAGGAAGAGAGGTTTTCTTATAGAAGTTTTTCAAGATTTTAGTACCACATAGAATAATTCAGTATTTTAACATTAGACGTGGTGTGTGTTGTTTTCGTTAACACACGATTACTTTTTTACTCATTCATAATGCAACAAAACCGAACAATCGTACGCAAATAATAAAACACGTATACCCAAATATATTGTAAACACCTAACACTTTTACTCTTCCTCAAGTGCGTACGCGCAGTTATTTCATGAACCATGTTACGTTAATGGTACATCTTATGAACCTCGTAATTGAGAAGAAACACTTTTATTTCAAATAATAGATCAGCAGAAGCAAATTGGATATGTTCTACTATTACTAGCTCCCTAAATGTACTTTATTAAATTATATTAAAGTTTTAGGAATCCAAGAAGATCGCACAAGTTTTTCGATCATTGATTTTCGTGAATTTTAGGATATGTCTATGATTGATATCATTTATGTCGTTAAAATCTTACACTACAACATTAACGAATATTTTTATTTTAATGGTTAGTCTAATGGAAGATTAGCTCCTACACTCTTGTTTGGATCAACGCAGTCCCCTACTTTCAAGTATTCGACCTTTTGTCATAGAAGCTTATCGAGTAACATTTTAATTTGACCTATATGTTAGCATCTTTGAACGACTTTCGTCACTACTTGAAATTTCTCATACGTTGTACGAAATTCTTATGCTATAACGTTTATCTTCATTGTATACGAGAAGCACGCATTAAATCGTATCAACAATTTTTACACGTTCATAAGAATAACAAATGCATTAAATAAGATCAAAAATACTTCATAAAATAAGGGTTACTAAAGATCGAGAATTTCACAAAATTCTAACATAGTTTATAAGATAAATTACTTGAAATTCACACACGTTAAAAAATAACTTAACGCACATTACGTAATTTGACGAGTAGAGTCAAAA
The DNA here is from genome assembly GCF_009727055.1 of Benincasa hispida. Taxonomy (NCBI): domain Eukaryota; kingdom Viridiplantae; phylum Streptophyta; class Magnoliopsida; order Cucurbitales; family Cucurbitaceae; genus Benincasa; species Benincasa hispida. The sequence goes on from NC_052357.1 coordinate 41,167,802, forward strand.
CGAAGGAGAAACCATAACCATCACAATATATTTTCTAGTGACAAGGATCGAGACCAGCAAGCTATAAATTATGAGAGAATCAAAGATTCAGAATGAAAAGAAAAAACTAAATGGGTTTTCAATTATTACGTGAATTTATGTTCGTTATATTCATCTCTTATGCTACGAGACACGTGGGAAAAGAACTGTAAACGATAGATATTGCCTTTGTATTCACCACAGAGAGACGAAGAGAGAGAGAAGCAAAGGAGAGAAATCATAAGCTTTTTGTGAACTCGTTTTCTTATAGTTGACTGGGATGGCGTTTAAGCAACTTGCAAACAAACGGATGCTAAATAATATAATAAGCGAAAATATTTCATTACATAATGCTTGCTGGCCCTCCTTGTTTCCCATAGTTATAGCAATTTGTTTGCCGTCAGCAGTTTTTGGGTTCTGCAAACATATGTATATTCATGAATGATACATTATCATTGGCATGTTGGCTAAGAGAAGCCCTGCATCCTCTGTGTGTTGAAGACATCGAATCAGTAGATTTGGTGTTGTCCAGTCCATACGAAGCTGGCAATAACAACGTCTCCCCAAGAGGTTTGGGTCTAAACCTGAACGAGTAGCTTTGTCCAGCGAAGGGATGCTCCAAGGTCGTCGTTCTTGGACTTGCAGTGAACGTCCACTGGTATGCATATTCAATTTTGGTGACAATTGTGACTGTAGTTTCTGGTGGAATCAAGAATGCTCCTTGAATGGATATTAGGCTCGAGAAAATAGGACAACAAAGCTAGTGCACCGTGTAGAGATGAACCCATTTTTAAAGGCGTCGTTGAAAGACAGAGGGAGAGACAGAATATAAAGGCTTTGATGCTCTTTATTTCTGATTTGGAATGAATGGAATATGCGTAAATATAGTGTATATATATAGGGTTGGAGCAAGCAAATATCAAGTGTTGGATCATTTGGTTGTAAAAAAAAGGGTGTGATATTTCATTTAATTATTATTATTAGTTGTTGTTTATTTGTTTTAACGTTTGCTCAAAAAAACGTAAGAAATGAATAACATTTTCTTCTGGTTGGCATAAATCTGTGCTATTAGGCGTGTTGGAAAAAAACGCGACTGGACATTAAATTTGGAAACCGATTAAACAAAAAAAAAAAAAATGTTCCATGTTATAACTTTTTAATTAATGAAGTTTTAATTTACTGTTTTTAATATTATTACTTTTTAGGGAAATAGAAACTAGTATTTATGTTAATTGGTCTACGATAAAGGAAAGAGAGGTTTCTTATAGGAAGTTTTCAATTTTAGTACCACATAGATAATTCATATTTTACATTTACATGTTGTGTTTTTTCCTTAAAACCAACTGTACTCATTTATATGCAACAAAAGAACAATCGTCGCAAATTATAAAACTAGGTATAAATATTTGTAAAATAAACTTTTACTTTTATAAGTCTATCTCATTATTTATGAAACCATGTTACGTCAATGTACATCTTATGAACTCGTAATTGAGATTAAAACTTTTATTTTCACAAAAATAATCAGCAAGAACAAATTGGATATTTGTTCTACTATTACTAGCTCCCTAAATGTTAACTTTTTAAAATTATATTAAAGTTTTAGGAAGCCAAGAAGATCGCACAAGTTTTCGATCATTGATTTTCGTGAATTTTAGGATATGTCTATGATTGATTCATTTGTTCGTTAAAATCTTACACTACAATGCTTATAGATTATACATGGAAAAACCCTAAAATTGAATACAAACGAAGAATGATCGACGTAAGGGCAAACGTTTAGCCATTAGGTGTCTTATTGAGAGGAATCCATAAACCATAAGTAATTTTAAGAAGGCACCTGTACGATGATTTGTTCACACTGAAAAGAGCTGAAAACTACTATAAATAGGACCCTTTGCCGAAAGATTTAACCCATTCTCCAAAACAATCTACAGTAACAAAGAATCGTGTGAAGAAAAGTAATGTGTGAGTGAGGAGTTCTGTGAGATTAAAAGAGAAAGTCTCGGTAAAGTGCTGCCCAAATTTCTTCTTTTGATTTAAAAGGGAAACTCTGCTGATAAAATCATAAAGAATAATAAGGAATATTATTTTAGTATTCACATCTAACGCGTCAAGCTAGCTCTCATCTCACCCTCTCTTTAGTATTCTCACATGGTAGTGTACCTTATAATTTGTTGCATTGATTATGTTCATTGTTATATTGCATTACATGTTTAGAACACGTTTCTCTACAAGGGACCCATGCATTATGTTTGTTCACGATTATGTTAAAATCAAGTCCTAATTAGGTGTAAAGTTATGCTTCCAGTCTAATCTTATGGTTATGCTAATGGATTGATGTTGGATGTGCGACTCTGAGACCCTACTGACTGCAGTTACCCGCTAATCATCAGATGGGTTAGTTTCCGCTTAAGTCCTCATCTTCCTATCAGGGCGGAAAGATTTATGTTGGAAGCATTAACGTTTATGCTAATGGTTGATGTTGGATGCGACTCTGGCCCTAACTTAACTGCATGACCCGCTAATCATCAGATGGGTTAGTTTTCTGCTTAGCGTCTCATCTTCCTATCAAGGCGGAGAGATTTATGTTGGAAGCATAACCGACCACCAATGTATTATACGTTTTCGGTCCCAATCATATGTTTTCATAAGAAATGTTGCTTGTGAATTGTGGCCATAATTGTATCACTAAAACTAAACCCTGCAAACCTACTCTCACCTC
>NC_052357.1:41170569-41214699 GCF_009727055.1 Benincasa hispida
TTATTATTATTTTTATTGTTGTTGTTATTGTTTTAACGTTTGTCAAAAAAACGTAAGAAATGAATAACATTTTCTTTGGTTGGCATAAATGGTGCTATTAGGCGTGTTGGAAAAAAACCGACTGGACATTAAAATTTGGAAACCGATTAAACAAAAAAAAAAATGTTTCCATGTTATAACTTTTTAATTAATGAAGTTTTAATTTTGTTTTCAATATTATTACTTAATTTTAGGGAAATAGAAACTAGTATTTATGTTCATTGGTCTACGATAAAGGAAGAGAGGTTTCTTATAGGAAGTTTTCAATTTTAGTACCCAATAGATAATTCATATTTTACATTAGACGTGTTGTGTTTTTTCCTTAAAACAAACATTACTTCTTTTACTCATTTATATGCAACAAAAGAACAATCGTCGCAAATAATAAAACTAGGTATAAAATATTTGTAAAATAAACTTTTACTTTTATAAGTCTACTCATTTATTCATGAACCATGGTACGTTAATGTACATCTTATGAACCTCGTAATTGAGATAAAACTTTTATTTTCACAAAATAATCAGCAGAACAAATTGGATATGTTCTACTATTACTAGCTCCCTAAATGTTAACTTTTTAAATTATATTAAAGTTTTAGGAATCCAAGAAGATCGCACAAGTTTTCGATCATTGATTTTCGTGAATTTTAGGATATGTCTATGATTGATTCATTTGTCGTTAAAATCTTACACTACAACATTAACGAAATATTTTTATTTTAATGGTTAGTCTAATGGAAGATTAGCTCCTACACTCTTGTTTGGATCAACGCAGTCCCCTACTTTCAAGTATTCGACCCTTTTGTCATAGAAGCTTATCGAGTAACATTTTAATTTGACCTATAGTTAGCATCTTTTGAACGACTTTCGTCACTACCTTGAAATTTCTCATACGTTGTACGAAATTCTTATGCTAGTACGTTTATTCTTTCAATGTATAGAGAAAGCACGCATTAAATCGTATCAACAATTTTTCACGTTCATTACATACGGAAGTTCTAGATTCAAATTCTAACATGTTTGAAATTACGTTGATTCAAACGTTTAAAAATAATAACTACTTACTGGGTATATTATATACTCATCCTATATTTTTACAGACTTTGTAGGTAAGGACACAGCGTAGATGGCAGAGTTGGACGTCGCTCAAATGGCCAACCATCAAACTCACTATTATAGACACATGCGTTTTGTACCACTACGCTAATGTTTTATGGATCCTGGTGTTTTGATAAATAAATTTTTATATAGTTTTTCTATCTAATTAATAAAATTTAGATATGTTCTTTGAAATTTCAACCAAAACTCATCTCATGATAGAAAAGTCTAAGTATATATGTCGTAGCGGTCGGACCATAAGGTGGAAGGATCCGGGCGTTACAGTTAGATACCTTCTTAACATCCTTTGGTATCAAATGTATATTTTGTAACATCAAATTAAATTCCATTGCCTAGTATTTACATAAGAGTTATTCCATTGCCACTCATTTACACAGGAACTCATTCTCTCATAGCCTTCCTCTAGGAAGCATATATCAAAATTAGAAACATAGCTTTTGTAATGGTTACACGACATACCTTGGCCTGTATTACACATATACAAGCCGGGAAATATCCATTAAGTTATTCTCCAACCATTTGTTGCTTGAGGAAGTATAAATACATCATTAATGTCACTATGCTTTACTTGATCATATATGCATGAGTATTGGAAACCTTAAGTTTACTTAGTCACTCACTGTTCGTCATGCTCTTATTGGTTTATACGCTTCCCCTAGCTCTTCTTGTCCTGAAAAGATATAATTCCCGATTAAACTACTTAGAATTCCTAGTAAAATACCTCAAATAATTCATTTATTAAAGGAACTTCCATCAATACAAACAGCTTTACTAGCGAGATCCCCCTGAGCGATACTAGCGAGATCCCCCTAAATGATGCTAGCAAGATCCCCCTGAGCAATGCTAGCGAGATCCTCTAGAGCGATGCTAGTGAGATCCTCTAGAGCGAAGCGATACCAGCGAGATCCTCTAGAGCGACACCAAGATTTTCCTGTGAAATTCTTAGCGATACTCACCTCAATTCCTAGCGAGATTTCCCCCTAGAGCGAGATCCTCCTTACAAAAACAGCGAGATTTCCTTTATAAGCGAGATCCTCATGCCCAAATCTCGCTATAATTCTCCACGATGAACTGCTTGCTTGTTCTTCACAAGCAGCTGTCTGCTTATGCACTAATTCCCTGTTATAACTTCAAAAATTCATAAATCAAAATCCAGAGCTCTTTTCAAGAAACTTCCTTCTACAAACTTATTTAGATTTGAGTTAAATTCCTTACCTTAAAATTTCAGCCCAGAATTCGTTATAGTTTGTTTTGAACTTCCAAATTTCTCCTCGGGCTCTGATTAATCCATGGTTTTGCCACTTCTGCAAATTCTCCACTTTTGTTCTTCTCTTCTTGCAATTTTTTCCAGCAGGACAACTTTAAAAACTAGATTCTCTCAGCTTCAAAATGGCACCAAATTCACTAAATTGCTCTTGTCAATTGTCGAAACCATGCTTTTGAAGTTTCACTTCCCTTTTAATCTTTCTGTCAGTTCCTGAGTTCAAAGAGTAGATTGCCACGTCACCCCACACTTAGTGCCTCCAGCCAAACTAATGATTGAGTTTCCTCATTTAATATATTTCCTTCCCTTCCTTCATAATCCCTATAAACAACATGAATTTCTACTTAATAAATATGTAATATAACATCCCCTTGGCTAAACATGCTTATCTAGGTAACCTAAGTTCGGGGTTTACATAAACATTGATAACCATTCTTAGACATCATTAAACATCATTATTCCTTGGTTGAGAACGAGTCTACATCGCTCTAGCTCCCTACGTTTGTTACCGGCCAAGAAACCCATACTTCGGCCTCTCATTCAGAACTACCTACGTGCACGTGGAGTTTTCTAAGTACCGTCAATACCTTAGGTACTATTACCCAGATACCTTCATCGTGTCCTTCAGTACCGGGTTATTTCCTAGCATCAAATTAAGTTTCATTGCATGCCATTTACACAAGGACTCATTCTATCATAGCCTTCCTCCAGAACGCATGCTTCAACATTAGAAATTTAACTTTTGTAATAAATTCACAACATACCCTGGCCTGCGTTAAAACATATACAAGCTGGAGATACGCTAAGCTATTCATTAGGCATTTGTTGCTTGAGGAAGTATAAATTCATCATCAACATCACCGGAACTTATATGGTCTTATATACATAAGTATTGAAAGCATTGAGTTCATTTAGTCACTCACAGCTCGTCGGGGCTCTTAGCGGTTTATACGCCTCTCCTAGCTCTTCTTGGCCTGAAAGGACATAATTCTCGGTTAAATTCTTCAGAATTCTCAGCAAAATACCTCAGATAGTTCATTTACTAATGAAACTTTCACCAACAAAATAAGCATTACTAGCGAGATAATCATCATGAGCGAGTTCATCCTCATGAGCGAGATCCTCATGAGCGAGATCAAGCATTTCACTAGCAAGACTTCAACCTAGCGAGACTTACCACCTCTAGCTAGATTTACTTCCACACCAACGAGATTCAGCCCAAAGTTCCAGCGAGATTTCTTTCTTGAGCGAGGTTTAGCACAAAAATCAGCGAGATTATCATCCTAAGCGAGATCCTCATCCTCCTTATCTTGCTCTAGCTCTCTACAGTGAGCTGTTTGCTTGATCTTCCCAAGCAGCTTCTTGTTTACATACAAATTTTCTGTTTCAACTTCAAAACTTCATAACTCAAAATCCAAAACTCTTTTCAAGAAACTTCCTTCTACAAACTTGTTTAGATACCTTAAAATATCAAATGAAAATTCATTGTAGTTTGGCCTAGAGCTTCAAATATTTACCTCAGGCCCTGATTAATCCGAGAATCTGCCCCTTCTTCAAATTCTTCACTTTTTGTTCTTCTCCTCCTGAGATCTTCTCCAGAAAAATAACCTCGAAAACTAGATTCTCCCAGCTTTCAAATGGCTTTGATTTCACTTAATTTGCTCATGCCAATTTCCAAAACCAAGCTTTTGAAGTTCCGCTTCCTTTTATTCTTCCTGTCGCCTCCCAAGTTCAATGATTCAACCGCCACATCACCCCGCACTTAGTGCCTCCAGCCAAAACCAATTAGTGAGCTCCTTTATTTAATGTGTTTTTCCTTCCCTTCTTCCATAACTCCTGTAAATAAACATGGATCTCCACTTATCAAATATTTAATATAACATTCCTTTGTCTAAATATGCTTATCTAGGAAACTTAGAGTTCAGGGTTTACAATCACCTCCCCCTTAAAAGAAATTTCATCCTCGAAATTTACTTGATATGTCATTTGAAAATTGAGGATATCTCTTCCTCATTTGCTCTTCAGGTTCCCAAGTTACTTCCTCGATTTCATGATTACGCCATAGCACCTTCACCAAAGGAATCGTCTTATTTCTGAGTAGCTGGTCTTTCCTATCTAAAATCTCGATGGCCTCTTCCTCATAAGAAAAATCTTCTTTGAGCTGTACTGGTTGTGCTGCTAGTATGTGCATTGGATTAGGCACATACTTCCTTAACATTGACACATGAAATACGTCGTGAATACGAGTTAGCTCCATCGTCAACTGCAATCTATATGCTGCTGGACCAACTCGTTCCACAATTTCATATGGTTCGATGTATCACATACTTAACTTCTCTTTCCTCCCGAACCGGAGAATTCCCTTCCATGGGGACAATCGAAGAAATACCCGATCTTCGACTTCAAATTCTGGTTCTCTTCTTCACTTATCAGCATAGCTCTTCTGTCTATCACGAGCCTTCTTAAGATTATCCTTGATAAGCTTCACATTCTCTATTGTTTGTTGAACTAATTATGGACCCAATAATTTTCGTTCTCCGACTTTGTTCCAGCATACTAGGGTTCTGCAAGGTTAGCCGTACAACACTTCATAGGGAGCCATTATGATACTAGAATGGTAGCTATTGTTATATGCAAATTCGATCAACGGCAATTGCGTATCCCAACTTCCTTTGAATTGTAATACACAAGCTTTTAACATATCTTCTAGTGTCTGTATAGTTCTTTCCGACTATCCATCTATTTGTGGATGAAAAGTCATACTGAAATGCAGTTTAGCGCCCATAGCCTTCTGTAAACTTGGCTAGAATTTTGAACTAAAACTCGAGTCTCGGTTTGACACTATCGACAATGGGGCTCCATATTGACCGATTATCCTATCCACATAAATCTTAGCTAAGCGGTCTAGTGTAAAAGTAACTTTTACTGGTATAAACTTGGCCGTCTTGGTTAGTCTATCGACTACTACTTAAATCTCATCGTATCCTGAGGGCTTCCTAGGCAATCCAAACAGAAAGTCCATTGTCACATGCTCCCACTTCCACTCAGGCACTGAGAATGGGTTGAGTAATCCTGCTGGTCTTTGTCTCTCAAGTTTCACTTGTTGACAGACTATACATCGGTCCACATATTCTGCCATGTCTTTCTTCACCCCAGGCCTCCAGTAAGATCTCTTCAAAGTTCTATACATCTTGGTTCTTCCTAGATGCATAGCGTAAGTGGAACTATGTGCTTCTTCCAGAATGGCTTACTTAAGCTGTAGCTTACTAGGCACACACATTCTTCCTTCCTTTTCTAGTACATTATCTGCTCTCAGTTGAAAGTCAACTCTGATTCCATTACTTACATCATCAGCAATCTTCTAAAGATCAAGGTCTTTCAACTGATCATGCTTAAGGTCTTCTACTAAGGTAGGCCTTATCTGGAATGTAGCTATCACTCCTTCTGACTGTTCCACTGATAAGGCGACTCTAGAACTCTTGAATTCTTGCAATAGCATTCCTCTCATTGAGCCAATAATGACCTTGGGTCCCGAGGATTTCCTACTTAGTGCATCCGCTACAACATTAGCCTTACCAGGGTGGTACTCGATGGAACAGTCATAATCTTTGATCAGTTCAATCCATCTTCTTTATCTTAGATTCAACTCTTTTTTATCAAAAATATATTTTAATCTCTTGTGATCTGTGAATATTTTGCAACGCTCTCCAAATAGATAATGTCTCCACAACTTTAGAGCCAAAAAAACTGCTGCAAGCTCTAAATCATGCGTAGGATAAATGCTCTCGTGCTTCTTAAGTTGACGAGAGGCATATGCAATCACTTTCCCATCCTGCATCAACAAACATCCCAATCTTTGTCGAGATGCGTCACAATAAATCTCAAATTCCTTACCTAGAACAAGCAAGGTAAGCACTGGCGCTAATACTAACCTCTATTTCAGCTCTTGAAAACTATGCTCACACTCCGACGACCACTCAAACCTCACGCCTTTCTTGGTCAGGTTCGTCAATAGAAGGACTTCTAAAGAGTGCCTTGTGTGGTATTCGAGCAACCTTGCTAAGTGAGTTAAGAGGTTTCAGGGCGGTTGTGACTGCAAAGAGTTTAGGGAGTCTTTTAGCTCAATTTCAGGTTAGGTCTTCTCTAGTAGCAGAGATTGTGAGAAGACCGCCAGAAGATAGTAATTTACAAAAGATGCTTGCAAAGTCCAAGCAAGGCTCAGAAGCAGAATTTGAGTTGAGAGTAGACGGAGCCATAGTTAAGCAGAGAAGACTATGCGTTGCGAGTATTAGTGAGCTTAAGGGTGCTATACTAGAGGAAGCTCACAGTTCAGCTTATGCTATGCATCCAAGAAGCACCAAGATGTATGGAACTTTGAAGAAAACTTATTGGTGGCCTGGTATGAAGCGAGATATAGCCGAATATGTTGATCAATGTTTGATCTGCCAACAGGTTAAACCAGTAAGACAGAGGCCAGGAGGACTCCTTAATCCACTGCCAGTGCCTGAGTGGAAGTGGGAGCATATTACCATGGATTTTCTGTTTGGATTACCTCGTACTACTAGTGGACATGATAGTATATGGGTAATAATAGACAGACTCACCAAGACAGAGCAGTTTTACCGATTAAAGCGACGTCTACACTAGCTAAGCTATACATCGACAGGATTGTGAGTTAGCATGGAGTGCCAGTGTCCATAGTTTTGGATAGGGATCCGAGGTTTACTTCTAAGTTTTGGCCTAGTGTGCAGAAAGCAATGGGAACAAAGTTAAAGTTCAGTACAGCGTTTCATCCCCAGACAGATGGTCAGTCAAAAAGGATCATCCAGATCTTAGAAGACATGTTAAGAGCATGTGTCCTTCAATTTAAGGGAAGTTGGGATACCCACTTATCACTTATGGAGTTTGCTTATAATAACAGCTATCAGTCTAGTATCGACATGGCATCATTCAAGGCTTTGTATGGCAGACCATGCAGAACTTCTGTATGCTGGAACGAAGTGGGAGAGCGAAAGCTAGTTAGTCCTGAGTTGGTACAAGTTACGTCAGACAACATTAAGTCGATTAGAGAGAACCTGAAGATAGCTCAAGATCGACAGAAGAGCTATGCAGATAAACGATGAAGAGACTTAGAATTCCAGGTTGGAGATCAGGTTTTCTTAAAGTTATCTCCAAGGAGAGGTGTTCTTTGCTTTGGGAGGAAAGGTAAGCTAAGTCCTAGATATATTGGTCTTTATCGGATAACAGAACGAGTTGGACCAGCAGCCTATAGACTTGAGTTGCCAACAAAACTTGCCCGAATACATGATGTTTTCCATGTGTCCATGTTGGGGAAATATATTCCAGATCCATCACATGTGTTGCAAGCACAACCGGTTGAGCTGAAAGAAGACTTGAGTTATAAAGAGGAAGCGGTTCAGATCCTCGATAGAAAGGAGCAAGTTTTGAGGAACAAAACGATCCCACTCGTGAAGGTCCTTTGGAGACATCACGGAGTGGAGGAGGCAACCTGGGAGTCAGAAGACCAGATGAGGAGAAGTTACCCGACACTCTTCACCTAAGGACTTCTAAATTTCAAGGAAGAAATTTCATAAGGGGGAGGTAAATTGTAAACCCGAGACTTTCCTTGAATTATTTGCTCTTGTCACACATTGTAGGATGTTGGATTTAAATTATTATTGTTCCATTGTTGAAGAAAATGGAAAAGCTTTTGGTTGAAGTTGTCTTTAATAATTTTGGAATTTATAAATAAAGAAAAGAAAAGAAAGGGAATAAAGAAAAAGAAAAGAAAAGAAAAGAAAAGGAAAAGGAAAAAGGAAAAAAGAAAGAAAATGAAAGAAATTGGAAACCCATTCGGTGCTTAGGGTTTAAAGTGAGAACCCACTCATTTCAGCTCATTTCTCCATCATTTCCCATTATATTTTCAGAGCATTTCGAGAGAGAGAGTGAAGGAAGAGAAAGAAGAAGTTGCTGCAGGTTGGAGGTTGAAGAAAGGAGGAAAACCTCATGCAAGTGCAACCATGGAAGAATTTGGGTTCAACCTACCTATCTCTAGTTTTTAAGTCGGTTTGAGCTACACAAGAAGAACTAAGTGAGCATAGAATTTTCGTGCAAATCAGAAAGATCTCTGCTTTTCTCTGGTTTTTTGAACATTCTGGGGTGTACAGGTTGGATTAGAAGCTCAATTGGGAGAAAGGTAGAGGGTAGCTGAGAAACACGAATCTATATTCGCTGTGTACGAGGGATTTCTGGACAAATCCATTGGGAATCTCGTTTTTTTATTCCTTCAGGTAAGTTGTAGAGGGTTCCAAAATGAAGAGTTTGATATATAGTACATTAATTTTGGTCAAGTATTGAGGAAGTTATGTGTATTGGAAGTTAGGGTATTGAATCTGGAAAATCTGGAAAGAAAATGTGAAGTGTGATTTTATTTCTAGAATTTAGAATTCATGAGCATGGAAAGACAAGATGATTTATAGTTCTGATGCTCGATTTCAGTTGTTTGACAAGCCAAGAGGAAATAGGCTGAGTCTACAGACCAGGGAACTAGCCAAGACTGTGAGTGACAAAACAAATTTCAAAAATGATTTCTAAACTGTAATTTATGCTTAAATGGTTTACATGCTTGAATATGAACTTATGAATGATACATGATTTCTATAAATGGTTTCAAGCATAAGATTTGAGTTTAGATTTTCTAAAGAGGTTTATATACGAGCACATGATTATTGACTTCCTGAAAAGTAGTTGAAACGATACCATTTAAGGTAAAGTATGTATTAGCGAGTACTGTTTAAAGATTTTCAGTTTTTCACGAGCAAGCCGAGTAAGCTTGAGTTTTATGAAAGATAAAGATAAGCAGGCATGTTTTAATGTTTTCATGTGGTTTTTTGAGACTTTTATTGACTACATGACTAAGATATTGAGCCCGAGGCTATATGGTACCGTGTGCACACAGGTTATATTCCGTTGTTGACATTGAGTGTACTCCGTGACAATGATGCTGTCGGGAGTACTGGGCGGGCCCCACTACGACAAAGACGATAGGAGTACTGGGTGGGCCCCACTACATCGTAGAGCTAGTAAACGTTGGTTGTACTGGGTGTGCCCTACACAACATTGATTTTTCATGTTAGTTAAAATGTTTTATATACTTGGTATGCCTTGCTAGATTTTAATGATGTACTTGCGGAACATTTGAGAAAGCTAAACGTGTAATGCTTTGATTGAACAGATTTATACGTTTAAAGGTTTATCACGTGTTCTCATTTGCAGATTTACAGTTTTAAATTTAGTCACTCACTGGGCTTCGTAGCTCAATCTTTCAAAATGTTTTCCCACTTTTCACGTAGAGATCAAGCTCCCGATGCCTGATAACTGCCAAAGTCTTTTTTCTCCTAAAAGCTTCCAGATCAAGCTTCATACGTGGGTGGAGTTGTACATTGTGTCTGTTTATATTGTAAATGTCTTTGTAAGAACTGGATAGTTTATGGTTGTGTAAGCACTAGATGTCGTGGTTGTGTAAACCCCAGTTGGATATGTTTTTGGTTGTGATATCTCTATCAGGTTATTTTCCAAACCGAGTTATGTCAGGACTGCACTTCATGTGTGTCTAAAGGTTTTTAGGGATTCCGTTGTGTTGTGTTACATGTAAAGTATTTTATATCTAAGATTAGTATGTTTATCAGGTTCAACGATTCAGCAGGGTCAATTGGTATCGTTGGAGGAGGACGATGTCTGTTGGCTTCACGCCATCTCCCTGACTAAGTTAACAGGTAGACTGGGAGAGGGTGTGACATTGACCTTAGCAGCACCCTGGAACTCCTCACCTTTCACTACCTGGGAAGAAAAACATGAAATAACACAATGAGCTTCACAAAACTCAGTGAGTGGTAAGCAACTTCTAGAGTCTATTTCAACTCATAAATAACAAGCATATCATAAGTACGAGGTTACATTCAAACCTGTGCCTCGAATGAGTCTGTTCACAACCCTATCTACGCGCACGGTAGATAGCTAAACTAATAGCTATTTAGAATGAGTATGTTGTCTACCTACATCCATGGTAGATAGATAATTGTTACTAAATACAATGCTTACTTTTACATTTCCTTTGTCTCCTATGTGCACATAGCTCCCCGCTCATGGGCTCAAAAGCTAGGCCTGTCAGCCCTCTGACCATCCCATACGAGGATCCTCCCACAGGCTCAGGAACTAGACCTCTTGGTCCCCTGACCATCCCATGAGGTTTTGCTTACGGGCTCAGGAACTAGGTCTATTGACCCCCTGACCATCCCGATCACATAATCTCATTCTCATGCTAGATACTCATTCATAACATAAGCATATACAGTTTACGCTAAAGATATGCTTTAATACTTAAAGGAAAGTACCACTCACCTTGGTCGTTTAGGAACCTTTCTCTCTAGAATTTCCTTGATCTTCCCGGGCTCCTCTTTTGAACCCTAAATTCAAGATTCAACTTAAAGCTCAGACTACTCATAGTTCTAGGCTTTATCTCGAGATAATTCCTTCTATAAATATGCTTTAAATGTCTTAGAAAGTTTATCTCAAAATATTAGCTCATAAATTCTCGTGGTTTGGCCGGAAACATCAAAACATCAAGACTGGCCCAGCTTACCCGATGGCTCGACCTCTCTATCTTTTCCTCATTCTCCAGCCTGATTCCTTGGAGCTTCTTCTTTGGTAGCCCTATCCTGAAAACTAGACTCGTTTAGCTTTCATATGGATTTGGAATCAAATCAAACGCACGAGTATTCTGGGAGAACTTCTCGTCACAATTTGATGCTACTTCCTGTTCTTTCTGTCCGACAGCATCTCCCCTCCTGGAACCTTTTGACCAACGCATGGTCTTGCCATCAACGCATAGCCTCCTCCCAAAACACTCTTCTTTATGTCCTTTGAAGAGATTTTGAGTTCTCATCTGAATTCATTGGTTCTATTTATAGGCGTCTAAGATTGCTCTAAGGCTGACACCTCTTACTTGGCCGTATGTCTAAGTGTCTCTTCCTTACACTATTACCACAATCTTGCATCAACGCAACCCAAGGTGTCTTGCTCCCCTTTTACCAATGCATAGCCCTCAACTTTGCATGTCTTCTTATGCATCCACCTCATTTGCTTAAGGCTTAAGATTTTTTCCCAACAAGCCACATGTTAGGATGACGTCCTTGATTGCGACCATCCTTCATATGCGTACAACTAGGATAATGACCAACACTCCTTCAACACATACTACTAGCTTGTCCTATGCACCCACATGCCCTTGGATGTCCAACGCAAAGCACATCACCAACGCATAATGTAGCACTGTCGCATCCATCACGTCCACCGCATCCATTGCATCCATCACCGCATGCCATCGCATCCATCGTGCAACATCACCGCATGCCATCGCATCTATCATATCCATCGCATCCATCGCTGCATGCCATCGCATACTACCAACGCATTCCTTCGGCCGCATACGCGCATAGCATCACCGTGTGACACCAACGCATAATGCTACCATATACCATCGATGCATAACCCCCACCGCATGCCATCCATCGCCACATGCTACCAACGGAACCATCGCATCCATCACACCGCATGTGCATGTAGTATTGCCGCAACCATCGCATCCATCGCATCGTATGCGTATGTAGTACTGCCGCAACCATCGCATCCATCGCGCCCATTGCATCTAACGTCCAGTGCCCTTGGATGCGCAACTTGAGGCTGTTGCATGTGTTTTCTAACCTCTTCAAGACCTTGGCTGCTGCATGCACTACTAACCTCCCAAATAATCTCTCAAAGTCTAATGGCCAACGCATGGCATACACTAACTCATTTCTCAAATACTTAGTCATATTTCTCCTTGGCTTCCAACGCATGGTTACTCTTGGCAATGCCTCTTACCAATACTTCAGCCAATCATGTGTCCAACCTTACAAACATATGGTTGTATTCAACTTATGCGTTAATGTCTCCTAACACTTCATGCATGGGTCCTTTTTGACCTTACACTTAGCCAAATTCCATCAATTAAAGCTCAACTCAAAACTACTCAAGGAAAATCTATTCAACACTTAGAAATTTCCTTCACTTTAACATAGCATTTAACTCTCACTTAATTAATTTCCTTAATCACCTGCTTAAGTAGGGAAAAGGGAAATCTGGGTTTCACAACAACTGCTTATTCCACAACGTCTTCAATACTATCCTCATGTGGGTCATATGATCCTCCCTACTGCTAGAATATACCAATATATCATCAATGAATACTATCACGAACTGGTCCAAGTAGGGATGAAATATCCTATTCATAAGGTCCATGAATACTGCAGGGGCATTTTTCAATCCAAATGGCATTACTAGAAATTCATAATGTCCATATCTTGTTCTAAATGCGGTTTTAGGAATGTCAGCTTCCTTCACCTTCAATTGATGATAACTCGATCTCAGATCTATTTTAGAAAACATTGTGGCTCCTCTTAGCTGATCCAACAAATCATCAATGCGTGGTAATGGATATTTATTCTTAGTCGTTACCTTATTCAGCTGCCTATAGTCGATACACAATCTAGGTGTACCGTCTTTCTTCCTTACAAATAACACCGGAGCTCCCTAAGGCGATACACTAGGTCGAATGTATCTCTTGTCAATTAACTCTTGCAGCTGAACCTTTAATTCTTTTAACTCAGTTGGTGTCATTCTATACGGTGCCTGCAATATAGGAGTTGTCCCTGGAATTAAGTCAATAGTGAACTCCACTTCTCTATCGGGTGGCAATCCCGATAATTCCTCAGGAAATACATCTTGAAACTCATTTACCACGGGGACATTTTTTGGGTTCAGCTCTTTCCCTTGAGCAATCACTACGTGAGCTAGACAGGCTTTACATCCCTTGCACAGCAGCTTCCTAGCTTTCACTGCTGATATCAGATTCCCCGCAATTAATCTTTTACTTCCTACCAGCCTTGCATCCTGGCCATTTGATTTTCTGAGCACTACTTTCTTCTTGTAGCAGTCCACTGAAGCGCGATATTTACTAAGGAAATCCATCCCTAGGATAGCATCAAACTCTAATAGCTCCAAAGGAAGTAAATCAACATAAAAGTCCTAACCATTGATTAGCATTTCACAATGTTTATAACATTTATCTATTATTATCACATCTTCCAAAGGGGTAGAGATATATAGCTCTTCGAGCATAGGCTCAAACAACTTATCTATACTAGATGCAAACATGCTGGATATAAATGAATGTATGGCACCAGGGTCAAATAAAACATATGCAGACTGTCCACATAATATGACATTACCGATCACAACAACTGGAGACTCCACTGCCTTCTGGTGTGTCATGGCATACACTTGCCCCTATTGCTGGGGTCGACCTACGACATTCTTCTGCTTTGCACCACTTGACCCTTCGCCTCGATTTCCGCACCCTTGGGTTGGTTAACTGTCTGGGAGGTTGTCTGTTNCTGTCTGGGAGGTTGTCTGTTGTGTTGTTGGGGCGTCCCTATTCACCTAGGGACAGTCTCTCTTGAAATGCCCTGTCTGTCCACATTGGAAACATACCCCTCTGCCACTATAGCATACTCCAAGATGCCTCTTGCCACAACTAGGGCACGTCGGATTCCTGTTTGTGCTGGCTACCGACTCACCAGTTCGTGGCATCTCTAGTCGGATGACTGCACTGGTCGAGGGCCTCGATTTCCTCTTCTTGGATCCCTGCCAACTCGTACCCCTGAATTGGCTTCCACTAGTCTGAATTGCAATTGAAGGTCGGGATCCCCTGTCTCTATGCCCTACTATAGCCTCACTACCCCTTTGTAACTGCTCATCATCTGCCAAACTCCACTCGACTCATGTCGCCATTTCTACTAACTGGTTAAAGTCTAGCCAATTAGCCGTTGATGTTACCGGAGTTCTGATCTCTTTCCTCAAACCTTGTTCAAACTTCCTGCATCTATCTCTTTCCTCAGCAATAATCGGCAGAGCATACTGTGATAACACTATAAATTTCTGCTCATATTCTGCCACTGACATCGTTCCCTGCGTTAGTTTAAGGAACTCATCCCTTTTCACATCTCGAAACGAGCTGGGGTAATACTTGTCTTCAAAGGCCTTCCTGAATCAGGCCATAACATCACATTTGTACTAGCTCGTCTGGCAGATATCACTTTCCACCATTCCTCCGCTTCTTTCTGTAGTAGAAAGGTGGCTTGTCCTACCTACCTGTTCTCATGACAACCTATAACATTGAAACATTTTTCAACTACATCCCGCCATAACTCGGCTTCAGCTAGGTCTACTGTACCTTAAATGCCACAGCCCCTAGGGTTTTAAAGCTTTCAATACCATATTTCTTTTCTAGGTCGGCTCGTACTAAGCCCACACTGGCTACAAACCTCTGTGTTATCTTGTCAAAAACTATATCTTCTAGCTGAGAATCTGCCCTTGTCAGGGAATACTAGACTCTCCCTCAGACGTCGTTTCCTGGCGCACTAGGTCATTCACCTTCCTCTTTCCACCCGGTGGGTTCTTTCTAACCTCAGAGACCCTATTGGTAGGGTCAGTATTCCTACCTCCTATCTGCTTACTCTGTCTACCACTTTTCCTCAGCATTTCACCTATTACAATGTACACATGTTAGGAACTCACACTTTAGGGACTTAAACTTATGCATGAACTTTCCCTCTTATTCCCAAAACCTTATGCTCTGATACCAACTTGTCACACCTCCTCCCAAATTACCCTCTTAATTTGGAAGAGCATATAGTGGTGGTAGTTACTAGCCCTACTCCCAGCACTCACCACCTTAGCCTTCTAACCTAAATACCAACCTGTTAAACATTAATAATGTATGCATATAGCATGCCGCCATAAGGTTTTACATAAGATTATATAAACACATGCAAACAGACCTGACATAACATCTACAGGAAAAATATTCACAATTGGGCCCAAACATCACTAACAAAGCCCTAGTCCCTCTCAAAACATGTGTACATAAACAGACCATCAACCTAAGTTCTTCTTAACAAGTCGGGCCTTTCAGTGGCAAGCAGCAGCAGGATCAACCTTGAGGAATCTGACCGCTACCTGGAAAAGGAAAACATAGAAAATCTGTGAGCTAGTAGCCCAGTGAGTGACTATAAAATCATATTACACCATGCATTATATCACTATAAATAAGTAAATATAATGATCAGCATCTCAAGCAACTTCCTCTAAACATAAACATTGATAACCATTCTTAGACATCATTAAACATCATTATTCCTTAGTTGAGAACGAGTCTACATCGTTCTAGCTCCCAATGTCTGTTACCGGCCAAAAGACCCATGCTTCGACCTCTCATTCAGAACTACCTACGTGCACGTGGAGGTTTCTAAGTACCGTCAATACCTTAGGTACTATTACCCAGATACCTTCTCTGTGTCCTTCAGTACCAAGTTATTTCCTAGCATCAAATTAAGTTTCATTACATGCCATTTACACAAGGACTCATTCTATCATAGCCTTCCTCCAGAACGCATGCTTCAACATTAGAAATTTAACTTTTGTAATAAATTCACAACATACCTTGGCCTACGTTAAAACATATACAAGCCGGAGAAGATATGCTAAGCTATACATTAGACATTTGTTGCTTGAGGAAGTATAAATTCATCATCAACATCACCATAACTTTCATGGTCTTATATGCATAAGTATTTAAAGCATTAAGTTCATTTAGTCACTCACAGCTCGTCGGGGCTCTTAACAGTTTATATGCCTCTCCTAACTCTTCTTGGCCTGAAAGGACATAATTCCCGGTTAAATTCCTTAGAATTCTCAGCAAAATACCTCAGATAGTTCGTTTCTAATGAAACTTTCACCAACAAAATAAACATTACTAGCGAGATAATCATCATGAGCGAGTTCATCCTCATGAGCGAGATCCTCAAGAGCGAGATCAAGCATTTCACTAGCAAGACTTCAACCTAGCGAGACTTACCACCTCTAGCTAGATTTGCTTCCACACTAACGAGATTCAGCCCAAAGTTCCAACGAGATTTCCTTTTTAAGCGAGATTTAGCACAAAAATCAGCGAGATTATCATCCTAAGCGAGATCCTCATCCTCTTTATCTCGCTCTAGCTCTGTACGGTGAGCTGTTTGCTTGATCTTTCCAAGCAGCTGCCTGCTTATACACATATTTTCTGTTTCATCTTCAAAAATTCATAACTCAAAATCCAGAACTCTTTTCAAGAAACGTCCTTCTACAAACTTGTTTATAATTTAGTTAACTTTCTTACTTTAAAATATCAGCGAAAATTCCTTGTAGTTTGGCCTGTAGCTTCCAATTTTCACCTTGAGATCTGATTAATCCGAGAATCTGCCCCTTCTAAAAATTCTTCACTTTTTGTTCTTCTCTTCCTGAGATCTTCCTCTAGAAAAACAAGTTCTAAAACTAGATTCTCCCAGCTTTCAAATGGTACTGATTTCACTTAATTTTCTCATGCCAATTGCCGAAACCAAGCTTTTGAAATTTTGCTTCCTTTTATTCTTCCTGCCGCCTCCCAAGTTCAATGATTAAACCGCCACATCACCCCGCACTTAGTGTCTCCAGCCAAAACCAATTAGTGAGCTCCTTCATTTAATATGTTTTTCCTTCCCTTCCTCCATAACTCCTGTAAATAAACATGGATCTCCACTTATCAAATATTTAATATAACATTCCTTTGGCTAAACATGCTTATCTAGGAAACTTAGAGTTCAGGGTTTATAGCAGTCCCCTACTTTCAAGTATTCAACCCTTTTGTCATAGAAGCTTATCGAGTAACATTTTAATCTGACCTATAGTTAGCGTCTTTTGAACAACTTTCATCACTACCTTGAAATTTTTCATACGTTGGACGAAATTCCTTATGCTATAGTTTTATCTCTCAATGTCTATGAGAAAGCACGCATTAAATCGTATCAACAATTTTTCACTTTCATTACATATGGAAGTTCTAGTTTCAAATTCCAACATGTTTGAAATTACGTTGATTCAATCGTTAAAAATACTAACCCTCGTATTTCGCGGTTGATCAAAACGAAGGACCAACCCATACTCATTTTGTTCTAGTGAACAGGTCAGATGTGAAACCCGGATTTCCATTTTCCCTACTTAAGGAAGTTTTCAATTTTAGTACCACATAGATAATTCATATTTTACATTAGACGTGTTGTGTTTTTTCCTTAAACACATATTACTTCTTTTACTCATTTATATGTAACAAAAGAAAAATCATCGCAAATTATAAAACTAGGTATAAAATATTTGTAAAATAAACTTTTACTTTTATAAGTCTACTCATTATTTCATGAACCATGTTACGTTAATGTATATCTTATGAACTTCGTAATTAAGATAAAACTTTTATTTTCACAAAATAATCAGTAGAACAAATTGGATATGTTCTACTATTACTAGCTCCCTAAATGTTAACTTTTTAAATTATATTAAAGTTTTAGGAATCCAAGAAGATCGCACAAGTTTTCGATCATTGATTTTCGTGAATTCTACGATATGTTTATGATTGATTCATTCGTTCGTTAAAATATTACACTACAACATTACCGATATATTTTATTTGAATGGTTAGTCTAATAGAAATTTAGCTCCTACAGTATTCGACCCTTTTATCATAGAAGCTTATCGAGTAACATTTTAGTCTGACTTATAGTTAGCGTCTAATTCTGAACAACTTTCGTCACTACCTTGAAACTTTTCATACGTTGGACGAAATTCCTTATGCTATACATTTATCTCTCAATGTATACGAGAAAGCACGCATTAAATCGTATCAACAATTTTTCACGTTCATTACATATGGAAGTTCTAGTTTCAAATTCTAACATGTTTAAAATTACGTTGATTCAATCGTTAAAAATACTGACCCTCGTATTTCGCGGTTGATCAAAACGAAGGACCAAACCAAACTCATTTTGTTCTAGTGAACAGGTCAGATGTGAAACCTGGATTTCCATTTTCCCTACTTAAGCAGGTGGTTAAGGGAATTAACTATGTGAAAGAATTTTCCCTACTTAAGCAGGTGGTTAAGGGAAATAACTAAGTGAAAGTTGAATCCTATGTTGAAGTGAAGGAAATTTCTAAGTGTGTAAATAAAGATTGTTTAGTAGCTTTGAGATAAGCCTTAACTAGTAGGAAATTGGGCTAAGTATAATCCATGCATTGGAAGCTAGAAAATTGACTAAGTGTTGTCCATGCGTTGGCCTTGCTGATTTAGAGGTTATTTGGGGCGTTGAAGAAAGCCAAAGTGTGGCCAAAAGAAACGCATGCAGCAGCCAATGTCTTGAGAGGTTAGAAAAATGCTTGTGGTAGCCTTAAGTTGTGCAGACATGGGCGCAAAGCGCTGGAGACACGCGCACGTATTAATCGAGTATGCGACAGCATTATGCATTGATGGTATGCGGCAACACTACGCGTTGGTGTCATGCGGCGATACTATGAGTTGGTGTCATGCGGTGATGCTACGCGAGGGCATGCGATGATGCTACGCGAGGGCATGCGGTGATGCTATGCGACGGAGGCATGCGGCAATGCTACGCGATGGAGGCATGCGGCGATGGATGCGGCAACACTTTGTGATGGTGCTATGCGGCGGCTAAAGGATGAGCTAGGCGAGGGAACGAGCTAAGGTGGACACATGGTCAATTGTCCTTGCATTTCTAAGGCTTGCGGTAATAAGGTTTATGAAGTTGGTTGCGTTGGTCATAAGGGATGCGTTAGCAAAAGCCTAGGTGATTGTGAGCTATACCATAAGGTGTTGAGTTGAGAATCAAGTCGACCCAAAGATTGCTATGCGTTGGTGATGTGCTATGCGTTGGAAATTCGAAGGCATGTGGGCGCATAGGACAAGCTAGTAGTATGCGTTGAAAGAGTGTTGGTCATTATCTTAGTTGAGCGCATAGGGCAAAGGTAAACCATGCGAAAGAGAAGGATATGCGGCCAAANAGTTGAGCGCATAGGGCAAAGGTAAACCATGCGAAAGAGAAGGATATGCGGCCAAAGATGAGCCTTGCGAGCATCTAGCCTATGTGACCAAGTTGCGCCAATTGGATGCACAAGGTAAGATTGAATGGACACATGCGTCGATTGGTGGTGTCCAGACATGGGAAGGTTGTGGCAATTGTATGGGCGCATTTGTGGTTAACGCATATGATGCAAGGACGTCATCCGGACATGTGGCTTATTGGGGAGAAACCTTAGGCCTTAAGCAAATGAGGTGGATGCATAAGAAGACATGCAAAATTGATGCCTATGCGTTGGTAAAAGGGGAGCAAGACACCTTGGATTGCGATGACGCAAGGTTGCATTAATAGTGAAAGGAAAGGACACTTGGACATACGACCAAGTAGGACATGTCGGCCTTAGAGAAATCTTGAACGCCTATAAATAGGGCCAAGGACTTTAGATGAGAACTCAAATTCTCTTCAAAGGACATAAAGAAGAGTGTATGAAGGCTAATGGGGAGGAGACTATGCGTCGGTAGTAAGATCATGCGTTGATCAAGAGAGGTTCTAAGAGGGGAAGATGCTGTCGAACAGCGAAGTCTGGAAGTAGCATCAACTTGGGACGAGAAGTTCTCCTAGAATACTTGTGCGTTTGGAGTGATTCCAAAGCCACCTGAAATCTATGAGAGTCTAGTTTTCATGGTAGGGCTTCTGGAGAAGAAGCTTCAAGGAATCGGGCTGCAAAATGAGGAAAAGACAGAAGGGTCGAGCTGTCGGGTAAGCTTGGGCCATTCTTGATGTTTTGAAGATTTTGGAGAAACCACGAGGATTTCTAAGCTAATATTTTTAGGTAAGCTTCCTGAGATATTTTAGAGAATATTTGTAGAAGAAAGTAACTAGAGATAAAGCCTAGAACTATGAGTAATCTGAGCTTTAATTTGAATCTGGAATTTAGGGTTCAAAAGAGGAGTCCGGGAAGATCAAGGAATTTTTAAGAGAAAGATTCATATCCGTACCAAGGTGAGTGGTACTTTCCTTTAAGTCTTAAAGCATATATTTTAGAATTACTTGTATATACTTATGAATGAGTATCTAGCATGAGAATGAGATTATGTGATCGGGATGTTCAGGGGGTTAATAGACCTAGTTCCTGAGCCCAAAAGCAAAATCTCACAGGATGGTCAGGGGACCAAGAAGTCTAGTTCCTGAGCCTGTGGAAGGATCCTCATATGGGATGGTCAGAGGGTCGATGGGCCAAGCTTCTGAGCCCATGTGCGGGGAGCTATGTGGACATAGGAGACATAGGAGACATAAAGAACAAAAGGAAATGCAAAAGAGTAAGCGTTGTATTAGTAACAGTTAACTATCTACCGTGTGTGTAGGTAGACAGCATACTCATTCTAAGTAGTTAACAGTTTAGCTATCTACCGTGCGCGTAGATAGAGTTGAGAACAGACTCATTCAAGTCTGAGGTTTGATTGTAATCTCGTATTTATGATATGCTTGTTATTTATGAGTTGAAATAGACTCTAGAAGTTGCTTACCACTCACTGAGCTTTGTGAGGCTCATTCTGTTATTTCATGTTTTTCTTCCCAGGTAGCGAAAGGTGAGAAGTTCCAGGGTGCTGCTAAGGTCAAGTTCTGCCACAAGCCACAGTTACACTTCTTGAGGGTTTTAAAGAATTGTTGTTGTAAACTTTGTTGTTAAGTCTTGGAGTTGTATAAATATTACATTACTGTAATAAATGGGTCTACTTATTCAGTTGTTGTTTGCATTCTTGACTTAAATTTTACTGAGTGTTGTAAAGAGGTTTAGTTGAACAGTAGGCATCACTAAAGAGTGGTGTCTGTGGTCCCTCACGCCTCTCCTCGGGCCCAGAAGTGCGGGCTCGGGGCGGGGTGTAACATCGGACCAGGCACTTAAATATTGAAGATCAAGTTCGATGATAGAAAACAACATTTCAATTATACGATGATTTGTTCAAGGTGTTTATTTATGCTACGAGCACGTGGGAAACAAAACTGTAAATGATAGATATTGCATTTGTATTACCACAAGAGAGGAAGAGAGAGAGCAAAGGAGAGAAATCATAAGCTTTTTGTGAACTCGTTTTTTTATAGTTGATGTAACTCATTTGGATGTGTGATATAAAGTGCTCGCAATGATGCGATACTACTTCTAGTTATGCGTTAATTATGGATGTTCATGTAGTATGCCATGCGTTGTCACAAGTTTCCTTACGATGGAACCAAGTGTAATTTCACCGCAAGTTTCTCGGTATGATCCGAGGTCGAACACGGGGAAATAGTTTAGGTTATTATGGTATGTTCATGGTATATGCGACCAGGTTTTCAATCTTTTCAAAATGAGTTTGTACAAGTATGTAGATTGCAAGAAAATAAAGGAAAGCAGTAAAGATGCGATAAAATATAAAAATACAATAAACCTAAGCTAGATGTTACAAGATATAGACTTCATGTAAAAGATGCTGGGATTAAGGTTGGTTGTGAAAGTTGTGCAAAGACGTGGGATGCGGCGACAAGTCTTATGAACAGAATAAAAAGAGAAAGACAAATAATACAAACAACGCAAGTTCTTAATCGAATTGAAAGTACAAATAATGTTCCGCTCTTCTCTTGGCATACACCTCTCAATGATCGACTGCGCTCCCACATGTCTGTGGTGAAATAGAGACTAACGTAATGAATGCAAGGTTGCTTCCATGTCTGGAAGTACTACTCGCTTTAGTTAACGCAATCTTCTAACCTTCTCTCGATAGATCAGAATGATATCTTCACTTCTGCTCTCACAGGTGAAGATGTCGTCTAGCATGCTTTAGTTAAACGTATTTTATATCTTTAATACAGAATAAGTTCTTAGTGATTCATATCGCTCATCAAGGAATTCAGAAAACATCATGAAGAAAGTGATTGATGGGTGAACGGAAATAGAAAGAAAACGGTAAATGGAATCTATCGAAACATTTAATATTTCTATTAAGTGTTTGATACATGATGTGTGAATGAAGAGATAAAGAAAACATGAAATACACAGTGAAAGAGAGTTAGAATAGATACAAACTAGTGCCAATGTCTTGGCACAGATTTGATGGAGATTTACTTGCCGGATAGGATGGTTTTGATGGCAGGAAGAGCTTCTCTCTCAGGCTTGCTCCACCGGTAGCAGGGATCTTTGCACAGTGCTTCGATCGAGTGTGTGGTAGGTCGGATCTGAGATTCACCTCTCGGCCTTATCTCATTTTCTTCCTGGATTTCTTCTCTTAAGCACTCAGCTCAGCCTTTTCTCTCTACTATCTTGTAGCACTTAGCCCCTTATTAAGTAGCATACCTTTTCTCTGAAATCAATGGGGTATTTATAGGTGCAGATCTTTGACTCCGGCCTTGTGGTCCCCACTTGATTGTTATGGTAATTCCGAAGATGGAGGGATATTATTCCTTCTGTTATGCAATCAGACCATCAATTTTGCACAACCGTTAGTTGTACACGTGTCTCAATCCTCCGTTCTTGCGTTGCTCAGCTGCATCTCTCAATCATAGATTTGCATGCGGTGTTTGTTTTTATTACTGCATGCGGTTGAAGCATAGCTCTAGACCGATTGTCGCATTGCGCCGTCACTGCGGTAATCGTCTCTTCATGGTGGATCGACAGGCGCAATGTGACAGATATGCATTGATTAGTCTCTCATGAGTCTTAAGCGCAAGCGGTGACTTGGTCTCCTGCAAAACAGAGTAAACTTCAGCTTGTCTTCCATCTTTTTGGCGTTAGTGGGTGTAATCGCAAACATTTATAATTATTATCATACTAGGCTAATTTTCATACAATTGGCACATAATTACTAACTTTTGGCCGCAACATCTAGATAAGGTGGCATAAATAACTTGTATTTCTACAAATTATCACACCCCCAAATTTAGATATATGCTTGTCCTCAAGCATATCTTCTACCAAGGCAATCATACTCGATTCCTATCCCATATTTCTGCGATGATTGGTTGCTCCGAATGTTACACATAGGCACATTACCTGACTTCGCACTTTCCGTCTATCCTTGCTAATTCTTAGCAAGCCCTACTTTATTCTTTTATGTAACAAAATTCTGCTCAAAGACACTTTTCTAGTTTTCAAATAGAATGTTTATCTCTTCTTTATCAAAACAACTTGATGTATCTATATGCGGTGAGCAAACTTTGCGTCATTTATTCACTTAGAGACGGTCATGGTTACACTCTTCATTTTGGCTTGTCCTCACGGGTGTCATGCGAACATCCAACTATGGTTATGTGCTAGTTTCAACTTTAACTTGTGGTAATTAGAGGAGTTGTCCCTTACATTCTTATTTTTTCTTTTTGTTTATACTACATTGTTCTTGGAAACCCACCTTCGTTTTGGCTTGCTCCTACGGGTGTCACACAAGTATCCAACTACGAGCAGGCTCCTTTCACAACTAAACTCTTGTCAGGTTGGGAACAGTTTTGAAATTTTCCCTTGCACTGACATTGGAGTTTTGCATAACATATAAATATTTAAAAAATAATTAAATGAAAATGAACGTATTTTCTTAAATACTGCATAATTCTGATCTCATCAGCTCAGACCTTCCCCACCCCCAAATTTAAAGATGAGCAAGGTCCTCATTGCGTTGTTTGGAAAGATTAGACAATCACTTAGGGGAAAATTTCAAAAAGAAGGTTTGAGCAGAACTTTGAAAGATAAAAGGTAAAGTACTGCTAACTAAGAGTTAACTAAGTGTTAGTCAGAATTTACTAAGTATAGGGAAATGTTTCTAAGTGTAAACATATAATACATCATAGCAACGCAATAAAGATCGTTAAAATAAAAGAGTAAGAATTTCATAAAAATTATCAAAGGAAGATAAAGAAAGAGGAACAGGCAAAGAGTAGAGTGAATTATGTACTCTGCTTGTATTGACTATTAACAAAGTATACAAATATATTACAAATGAACGCATTACAAAAAAATTTCTATTGCCTGTGCAAGAGTCAAAGAATTTGATTTACTTACAAAATAAAAGAAGGGTGCATGATTTAAAATTCACACTATGCTTCCAATAAACACAGATACATTTTTTCCAAGGACGGACAACACGCAAACATCCCCGCAGCACACCCCTTACCTAAACAAATTTTTGGAGGATACCTCAACATGGTGCATTTAACTAAGACCGGGAAAAGGACATATACGCGCGCAACACACCCTTCACCGCAATGCATTTGG
The DNA here is from genome assembly GCF_009727055.1 of Benincasa hispida. Classification (NCBI taxonomy): domain Eukaryota; kingdom Viridiplantae; phylum Streptophyta; class Magnoliopsida; order Cucurbitales; family Cucurbitaceae; genus Benincasa; species Benincasa hispida. Next base: position 41,195,270 of record NC_052357.1, read on the forward strand.
GTGTAATAAATGCATAGCTTCTCTTACTACACCCATCCTTTCCTACATACCGATTTATTTTCCTCTCTTCAAAATTCATCAAAAACGCAAGTTGAAAAGGCCTTGCAGTGATTCATCCCATCATTCACAAAATTATACGTTGGCGCTACTACATTTAAAGTATGGACACCTATGCGAAATTAAATTGCCAAAATATTAAAGATTAATCCTACTACACAATAATTACAGAATTAAGAGAACTGTAAAAGAAAGCAGTAAAAAAAGCAAGTAAACATAGATAGAAAGGCCGATTGAAAGAAGTTCTTAGAGATACCGCAATCGCTTTCCCTGCGAGCGGTCTAATCTTGCTTGCCCAAATCAATGGTATCCATGCGTCGATCAAAGTTGCCTCCATAGTAGGGCTTGATCCTCTGACCATTGACTTTGAATGCACTGCTCCCGTCTAAAGTTGTTAATTCCACTGCATCGTAAGGAAAGATTGTCTTGATTCGGAATGGCCCCGACTAGCGAGACTTCAACTTTCCTGGGAACAGTCGCAAACATACATTAAATAATAATACCTGTTGACCTTCGATGAATGTCCGGTCATTGATGCGGTAATATTGCCATTTCTTCGTTTTCTCTTTGTATATCTTGGCATTTTCATAGGCATCCCTTTGCCATTCGACCAGCTGATTCAATTGCAGCTTCCAAAATTTTCCCGCACTGGCTAAATCAAACTTCTGCATCTTTCATGCCCACATTGCCTTATGTTCCAACTCAAGCGGCAGATGACAAGATTTCCCGAAGACCAAAGCGTACAAAGGCATGTCGATTGGTGTTTTGTAGGCAGTCCTGTAAGCCCACCTCTTTGCTTCATCCCGCAATGTGTACAGGAATAGATATAGTTTAAAACTTTCTTGAGTCACACGAGGCATGGAGAATGCACTACACATGTCTGCAAAATTATTCAAATGTGCGTATGGGTCTTCTCCCTATAATCCTTCAAATTGTCCCACATTCTGAATCATTTGAAGCATGATAGGTTTTATTTCAAAGCTTGCATTCCCCTCAACTACTGGTCTTGAAATCCCTTGTGAAAAATTATAAAAATCTGGTGTTGCATATTCCCTCATAGGGATGTTCTGGTCAGCAGCAAGAAAAATAGGATCTTGCACTGATCTTCCCTCAGGTTTCTAAAAGGTTCCATATTCTCTTCAGCCATACTTCTTCACCAATTAATTCAACCCTGATGAACTCTGCGCGAAGAATATACTTGATCTCTGGGTCCACTTAGAGTTACCAGATCACCCCAACATTCTTAAGTCGTCAGACTGCTCTCCGCGTTGAACAGTCAATACAAAGATATCTGTCCTGCACATAACATGAAAATATTCAACATTAACCGTTAACCAGTTCCCCGGCAACGGCGCCATAAACTTGTAACTCGTTTGGATGTGTGATATAAAGTGCTCGCAATGATGCAATACTACTTCTAGTTATGCGTTAATTATGGATGTTCATGTAGTATGCCATGCGTTGTCATAAGTTTCCTTACGATGGAACCAAGTGTAATTCCACCGCAAGTTTCTCGGTATGATCCAAGGTCGAACACGGGGAAATGGTTTAGGTTATTATGGTATATTCATGGTATATGCGACCAAGTTTTCAATCTTTTCAAAATGAGTTTGTACAAGTATGTAAATTGCAGTAAAATAATGGAAAGCAGTAAAGATGCGATAAAACATAAAAATACAATAAACCTAAGCTAGATGTTACAAGATATAGACTTCATGTATAAGATGCTGGGATTAAGTTTGGTTGTGAAAGTTGTGCAAAGACGTGGGATGCGGCGACAAGTCTTATGAACAGAATAGAAAGAAAAAGACAAATAATACAAACAACGCAAGTTCTTAATTGAATTGAAGGTACAAATACTGTTCCGCTCTTCTCTTGGTGTACACCTCTCAGTGATCGGCCGCGCTCCCACATGTCTATAGTGAAACAGAGACCAACATAATGAACGCAAGGTTGCTTCCATGTCTGGAAGTACTACTCGCATTAGTTAACGCACTCTTCTGACCTTCTCTCGATAGATCAGAATGACATCTTCACTTCTGCTCTCACAGGTGAAGATGCCGTCTAGCATGCTTTAGCTAAACGTATTTTATATCTTTAATACAGATTAAGTTCTTAGTGATTCATATCGCTCATCAAGGAATTCAGAAGACATCGTGAAGAAAGTGATTGATGGGTGAACGGAAATAGACAGAAAATGGTAAATGGAATCTATCGAAACATTTAATATTTCTATTAAGCATTTGATACATGATGTGTGAATGAAGAGATAAATAAAACATGAAATACATAGTGAAAGAGAGTTAGAACATAAACAAACTAGTGCCAATGTCTTGGCACAGATTTGATAGAGATCTACTTGCCGGATAGGATGGTTTTGATGGCAGGAAGAGCTTCCCTCTCAGGCTTGCTCCACCGATAGCAGGGATCTTTGCACAGAGCTTCGATCGAGTGTATGGAAGGTCGGATCTGAGATTCACCTCTCGGCCTTATCTCGTTTTCTTGACGGATTTCTTCTCTTAAGCACTCAGCTCGGCCTTTTCTCTCTACAATCTTGCAGCACTTAGCCCCTTATCAAGTAGCATACCTTTTCACTAAAATCAAAGGGGTATTTGTAGCTACAGATCTTTGACTCCGGCCTTGTGGTCCCCACTTGATTGTTATGGTAATTTCGAAAATTGAGGGATATTATTCCTTTTTTTATGCAATCAGACAATCAATTCTGCACAACCGTTAGTTGTACACGTGTCTCAATCCTCCGCTCTTGCATTACTCAGCTGCATCTCTCGATCATATATTCGCATGTAGCATTTGTTTTTATTACCGCATGCAGTTGAAGCATAGCTCGGGACCGACTGTCGCATTGCGCCATCACTGCGGTAATCGTCTCTTCATGGTGGATCGACAGGCGCAATATGACAGAGATGCGTTGATTAGTCTCTCAGGAGCTTGAGCGCAAGCGGTGACTTGGTCTCCTGCAAAACAGAGTAAAGTTCGGCTTGTCTTCCATCTTTTTGGCGTTAGTGGGTGTAATCGCAAATATTTATAATTATTGTCATAGTAGGCTAATTTTCATACAATTGGCACATAATTACTAACTTTTGGCTGCAACATCTAGATAAGGTGGCATAAATAACTTGTATTTCTATAAATTATCAGTTGACTGAGATGGTGTTTAAGCACTTGCAAACAAACAGATGCTAAAAATATTTCATTACATAATGCTTGTTGGCTCCTTGTTTCCATAGTTATAGCAAATTTGTTTGTCGTCAGCAGTTTTTGGGTTCTACCAACATATGCTATATTCATGAATGATCCATTGGCATGTTGTGCAAAGCTCTGCATCTCTCTTGTGGTTGAAGACATCGAACTAGTAGATTTGGTGTTGTCGAGTCCATACGAAGCTTCAATAAAACAACGTCGTCCCCAAGAGGAAGGGTATGCACTCCAAGGTCATCATTCTTGGACTTACAGTGAACGTCGACTGGTATGCTATATTCAATTTGGTTGACAATTATGACTGTAGTTTCTAGTGGAATTAAGAATGCTCCTTGAATGGCATGTAGGCTAGTGAAAAATAGGATTAACAAAGCTAGTGCACGTGCTAGACTCTTTTTGCTTTTATGCCCTAGTTTATTTTTTTGTACTAGTTTTATGTACACCCCACTTCATTTTAGGACAAGTGGGAGATTGTTGGGGTTGATGCCCTAAAGTCTCGTGTTTTGTAGTTTGTAAACAGTTTGTACAAACGCTTGTGTTGTATAATATATGATATTTACTTCACATCTTGATTTTGCTCAGTTCTATGTTTTATTTCCTTTACCACAAACCAATAAACATAAAATCCCTAGTTATCTGTATGTAACTTAAGCATGTATGTGATGACATATAAATGGATCATGTCTTGAGTGATAACCAAAATAGTCTGTAGTATATAGATATATGAGAGAAATCTTATCCTAGTAACGCTACGGATGTGACCCACTTTGTGGAATGGTCACAAATGTTGTGACTTGTCACAGATGGTCTGATCCTGATCAATCATGTAGGGGACATGCGAGTGGGGGCATCTTATACAAAGAGTTTGTATAAGACCTGACCATGAAGTATTAACGTCTCATTATATAACACGGTTCATGACTGAGACTTCACTTCACTAGGATGATCATAGGTAACATGACCTCAATCCTGAGTGAGTTGGGAACTCCTGCCATTGAGGGCGGTTCTTTGATTTGTATGAGTGCGAGTGGCCAGGTCACCGATTCAAACCTACCATTTTGGGGATTCGTCTGATTTGGAGTTGGGAACTCAGCTACACAAGATGGAATTCACTTCTTCCCCGAAGTAGGGGCAAGTAGATAGATAGCTCCCTTAAGGGTTGATTCTAGGGCTTGAACGATGTGGTGTCGCACACCTTCTCTTGGCCCGAGAGGTGTTCACACATAGTTGGACTATGTTGTATTATTCATTAGAGGAATCAGTGGTACTTTAGGAGTGAGATGTAACTACAAGGGAAAAACGGTAAATTGGTTCAGCTGTACTTACGATCATTTGTAAAGGGTCATCGTACTCATGATTGGTTATATCCAATGGACACAGAAATATATCTATGGTAAGAAGAGTTCAGCTGTTGGTCTTTAGTGGAATGGATGGTGGATCTCATGGCTAAAGAGTTTAGTCAGCTATTCACGTACCGTTGGAGCTTCGAGCCACAGGTCCATAAGGTCCCCTAAGTAGCTTGGATAAAGTCGAGAATCAGTGTTTGGGTTAGTTTGAAATGTTTAAATTGACAAGAGGGAGTTCGATTATATATGATATAATTGAACTAATTAATTATATATGATATAATTGGCTAAATGTATGAGATACATTATTTTTGGAGGAAATTTGATATAAATATGATTTATATCAAGTGGAGGAGAAATTACTATAGTAGATATATGATATCAAACTATAGGATAAGAATATTATATGATTATATTCATTTATTAATTAAATTGGTTAATCATATGATAATTGGCCGAAAACCTCTCCTTGGTCATGCGTTAGGGGGAGAATCCGTAGTCGGTTATTGTAACCGAACAATAAAATGAAAATTTGTTTCATATTGCAAAAAGTTCGTAAAAATTCGCAATCAATGTGAAAAAGTATCAGTCGCTTAGCTGAAATCCTATACGATAAAGTCTTATTGTTTAAACAATCGCACACCCGCATCTAAATGATCGCACACCTTTCTCTAAACGATCGCTTAGCTTTCCTAAACAATCGCCTAGCGTGTCACGTTTTCTAAACAATCGTTTACCTATTACTAAACAATCACTTAGTAAAACCTACACGATCGTGTAGCTTTGTCTAAACAATAAGCATCCCTGCTATACGATAGCTTACTCTCCCACTTGCTTATCGTCTACATGATCAGCCTGTTCCTCTGACCTCTTTCAAATTCACAAAAGACCATACTTTGGATTCTCACTCCGAGAATATTAAGGGCTCCAACTAGTGGTGTCATTCCCGCTTCTGCATGCTCGTGCTTGTTCGTGTTGTTGCAATTCATGTAGACGATCGTGCTATCGTAGCCAACTAATTTGCTAGGCGATAGAGTTCATAGAGATTCTTCCGCTGTATTGAGTTTGAGTTTTAAGAGAGTCTTCAACTTGTATGCAAATTCAATCCCTTGTAGTTTATTTTTCAAAGCATTTCGTTAATTAGTGTGAATTACATAACTATCTATTAGAATATATGTGTTGTAATTTTGGTAACAATGAAATCGGAAAGATCCAAAAGCGCCTAAGGATGCTCTTCATTAAGAGTTCCTTCAGGGGTGGCCTCCCTCCTCCATCATCACGATGTTGGGGCGGCCTCCCTCTCCCTCTCCTCACAATGTTGGTGCGGCCTCCCTCCACCCTCCTCACAATATTGGCGCAACCTCCCACCCCTATCCTCACAATATTGGCACGACCTCCCTCTCCATCCTCATAATATTGGCGCAGCTTCCATCCCCATCCTCACAATATTGGCGCGGCCTCGCTCCCCATCTTCACAATATTTGTGAGGCCTCGCTCCCCATCCTTACAATATTTGTGCGGCCTCGCAACCCATCCTTACAATATTTGTGCGGCCTCGCAACCCATCCTCAAATATTGGTATGGCTTTGCTTCTCATCTTTGATCAAGTTTGGTGCTTAACTTCTCATTTTCAATCAAGTTCTATGCGGCTTCTCAAATTCTAGTTGAAATAATGATAAAGTTGGGGCATAAGTTGCTAATTGTGTAGCTCCTATAAAGAAAAAAGTCTTATTAAAAAAAAAAGAAGTAAAAAAATTATTTTAAAAAATGACAAAAATAGTTTTAAAAAGAGAGTTGTAAAAAAATTGAAAAAAAAGTAAAAGAAAAAGAAAAGAAAAAAAAGCAAAAAAAAAACACAGAGAGAGAGAGAGAATAAGAAGGAAAAAAGAAAAGAAGATGTGACAAAAAGTGGAAGGGTAAAATAAGAAAAAAACGAGGGAAAATCATTAATTAAAACAAAGAAAAAAGAAAATTAAAAAGAAAGAAAGAGATTACATCGAATGGAAAATTTGAAAAAAACAAAAGCTGAAATTTAAAAAAAATGAAAAATGAAAATAAATTGAAAATAAATTAAAAAAAAAAGAAAAAAATTTGAACAAGAAACTAAAAAGAATTAGCAAAGCCCTAAATTCCTTTTTTCTTTCTTCTTGCATAGCTCCCCTCTTTCTCTCGGGAAATTTGTACAGATGACCCAAATTGGGTCCAAAATGTCAAATGACCCATTTTTAAAAAATAATGTCAATTGACCCTCTACTGACATCATCGCCATACCAAATTATGTAAATTTCCCTTACACCAGCCTCACGAGGTAAATCTCACTCTCGTCTGATTAAACGCTCTCGCTCTCGCTTGAAATTCCTTGATTTGATGTGATTGCTCGTTAATGTACGAATGACTTGGCAATTTTCACGATGGAAGCCTCAAACCAAATCAATAATACCTAAACACAATATAATGGTGATTTCTTTAAACTCTAAACTCCATTTCAAAGGTGATTACTTCTCTGGTTTTCGACGATATTTTGTTGAACGGAGATTTTTCGAACGGAGATTTCCAAGACGAGGCTTTCTCAAAACGGAACAGCTTTTTCAGAAAGGTGAATTATTTGGAGTCTGTTTAATTATTTTTGCTGTGTTATTTCTGGAAAGATAGCATTACGAAATTTTGCATTGGGAGAGAGTAAGAAAGAGGAAGAGTAAGAGAGAGAGCGAGATTATGAGAGAGAGCGAGATTTTAAGAGAGAGCGAGATTTTGAGGGTGAGATTAAAAGAGAGAGCGAGATTGAGAGCGAGAGTACACTTCAATTGCTTGTACCGCTTAATGACAAATGTTCTCTTGCTTTGTAGGATGACAGAAAAGTGTCTATTTATTCGATTTGGAGGTGATTGGGATGAGAATGAAAGTTCGTAAATTGGGGGACAATTGAAAGGAATCGTTGTGCCTTATACATTGAATTATGAAGAACTTAAATCTCGCATTTACAGGGTTACAAATGTCAGTTCTTCAGAGTTTGATCTTATCCTGAAAGTTAAATATAAGCTTGAATTTGAAGCCCCTCCACAATGCATAATGAATGACGATGATGTTCACTTCCTTTTTTTGCGAGAAGAGCTTAGTAGACTTCAGATAGCTGTAACGTTGAAGTCTAATCAGGACGAAAAGGTTGGAATGGGGTTTGGAAATGTGAGTTATGATGATACGGCTGTGGACAGACAATACAAGGAATCATATCAGTTTCGTCGGGAAGAGGATGATATTCCATTGTATACCAACACTGTACCATCAACATTCAATTATATGGATTGTGGTTCTTTAGTAGATATGATGAGCAACCAGCAGGATTGAATGAAATGGATCGTGATCATGGAGATGTGCGTCATTCTACAGCAGCTTCCGTGGTTCCACCCTCTGTGTCTTCAAGCCATAGAACAGAGTTGATTATGCCTGGCACCACTTCATCTGGGACAGAGGACGTTGAAGTTGGTCAACTATTTTTGAGCAAAAACGACTTGAAAATGAGATTATCTATTCTGTCCATCAACAAAAATTTTGAATTTAAGGTCAGTAAATCAACCAAATCTCTGTTTACTGTCAAATGCATTGGGGAGACATCTAAGTGGAGCCTTCGTGCAGTCAAAATGGAAGGGTCTAATATATTCAAGATCACAAAGTATTGCAGTTCGCACACATGTTCCATTGGAATTTTGAATCACGACCATAGACAAGCAACTGCTACGGTTGTTGGTCAGCTCATTAAAGATAAGTTCACGGGAATAGAACGTATTTATAAACTTTGTCATATCGTTGAGGATATGAGGAGAGATTATGGCGTGAACATAAGTTATGATAAAGCGTGGCGTGTAAGGGAAGCCGCGTATGATCTCACTAGAGGTACTCTAGAATACTCATACTTCATACTACATGCTTATGGAGAAGTGCTAAAAATAGAATCCAGGTACAGTCTTTGAGATCGAACTTGAAGATGAGGTGCATTTCAAATATATGTTTATGGCATTAGGGCCTTGTATTAGAGGTTTCGCAAGCTGTCGGCCTTGTATTATTGTTGATGGGTCGCACTTGAAAGGAAAATATAAAGGCACCATGTTGGTTGCAGTTTCTATGGACGGGAACAATCAATTATACCCACTAGCATATGCAATAGTGGACAATGAAACCGATCGATCATGGGAATAGTTTATGTCAAACTTGAAATACAGTATCGGAGAACCCAATAATTTGGTGTTTGTGTCTGATCGGATGGTATCTATCGGTAATGCCATTCATGCATTTTTTCCCACAACATTTCATGGATTGTGCACATGGCATATAGAATAGAATCTGGTTACAAACTTTAAGAATAGCACGGTTGTTGGAATATTTATAAATGCAACAAGGGCATTTCGCATGACAGAATTCCAGACAAAATGGGACGAACTCCGCAGTTTTAGAGACGGTGTTGTCGCGAAATATTTGGAAGACATTGGTCTTTAAAGGTGGGCACAGGTTTACCAAATAGAACGAAGATATGATAACATGACATCCAATAGTGCAGAGTGTTTCAATTCCTTAACTAAAGAGTATCGACTAATGCCCATAGTATGCTTGATTGAACATGTTAGAGGAATGCTCCAATCGTGGTTCTACGAACGGAGGAATTACTGGGCATCTCGAACGACATTGCACTCTGACTACTGTGAAACCCGATTGGCAAGTGAGGCTGATAAGGGCAGACGATATCGGGTGGAGCCTATTGATTGTTATCGGGTACACATGTGAGATAATCGATTGGACAGTATTGTCAATCTTCACACGAAGGAATGCACGTGTGAGGAATTCGACTCACTTAGTATCTCGTGTTCGCATGCAATTATTATTTCCAAGGAAAGAAATATACTCATCCACAGTCTTTGCAGTCGATTTTATATAGTGGACTCTCTAATGACTACATATGCGGAGCCTATAAATCCACTTGGCCACATATCTGAATGGAAAAGACCTTCTGGATACGTAGAAAAGATTATCCTTCCTCCGAAGTTTGTGTCACAAGTCGGGCGACAGAGAGTGAGAAAAATACCATCCAGAGGAGAATTTCACAGACAAATGAAATGTGATCGGTGTGGGAATTATGGGCATAACCGCCAAAATTGTACTGAACCGCTTACAACCGTGCGACGTGCTTAAAATGCTAGAGACCGAGATACAAACACCCCTCATCTAGTTTAGTTTGTAACTAACTTGTAACATTTCATTTGTTATAAATACCATTGATCATTTTTTCATACGTCATACTTGTAACATACTTCATACTTTTTCATACTTGTAACATACTTCATACTTTTTCATACTTGTAACATACTTCATACTTGTAACACTTCATACTTCATACTTTCATCTTGTAAACAAAAAACAATAACAAGGTGGAGTATTTATATAATAGCAATCTTCATACTCTCTCCATCTTCATACTCTCTTAGTCTTCATACTTGTAACAAAAAACAATAACTTCATACTCTTTCAATCTTCATACTTGTAACAAAAAAAAAAACTTCATACTCTCTCAATCTTCATACTTGTAACAAAAATGGATAACTTCATACTCTCTCGAGCTTCATACTTGTAATAAAAAACAATAACTTCATACTCTCTCAATCTCGCTCTCTCTCAACATCTCGCTCTCCCTCAACATCTCGCTCGCTCTCTCAATAACTTTATAAAAAAATGTATGTTCTGATAAAATTCTAATATTGAACTTTGAACTTTGAACTTGCATAAAAAATATATGTTCAATTATACAATGAAAAGAGCAATAGCTCCATTATACATAAAAAATAATATTTTTACATACATAAAAAATAAATGTTTTTACATACATAAAAAATACAATAAAAAAATACATGTTTTGTACACATAAAAAATATGGAGTGTTTGCCCATAGTTAACATGCTAACTGCATCCTACATTTACTCATCTTTTCTGAGTGATTACGGATGGATCAGCACCAGTCACTAGGTGTTCTAGTAATTTGATTGCAAAGATGCCACAATCAAGCGACCCGTGTTATATGTCGACGTTCATAGGTCGCGAGAATTTCCAACGGGCTGTGGATAGGTTCGGCTTTGAATGATCTACATCACAGTAGTGAAGTAGGGATGGTACTGTGACCGTCAATGGCTCTAGCCAATTCACCAGCTTTGTCATTGATGTGTATGACGGAAGTGAATCGAACACGAATATGTGGCCTCTGTTAATGTCCATTGCAAGGACCATCCAGTGGTCACTAATATTCATCGCCGTATAAACGAAATCCACATCTGCCCATTTGACATCGAATTTACCGGTGACATAGTCCTTATAAGCGTCTTTATCTTCCCATGCTAGGGCATCCTCCAGAAGTATCTTATTCTTTATTCATTTAAATACCCCGCCACGAGCATTAAGGTCACTCTGTCAAATAAAATGAGAAGTTAAGTAAAGAAGTAAAGACTAGGAAACTTAATGAAATATAATGAGAAGTTAAGAAATGAAATATCAAAATTTACCGTTACACCAATTGACAAGATGGTGAACTTGTGCATGCACATGTCGGTTCGGGTATAAAATTTATCTTTCATAAAATAAGATAAAGTATTATGGTCTGCACGAAAAATTACCATCAGTAAAAGTACAAGATACCCAACATGTAAAGAAGTAAAGACTAGGAAACTTACATTGCACTCGACCAACAAATTCGGGGTAATCAATTCCTTGAAGAATTGTTTGGCGAGTGGTTTAAAGGAGTTCTCTCGAACCTCGTTGTCCGTATTGTCATCCGAGATCAAGCCCATCATTTTTATAAGGATATTGTGTGGAACATCATGTGCTACGTTATATATGACGATCACTATGGATAGTGACGTAGCTACACCAGGGAGAGGATGCTTAACCACACTTTTCTTCTTTACTTGAGCTGGGGGTGTAAATTTATCAACAGGTTTTCTCTTACGACTAATTCTTCGAGATTCCTACATAAACAGATAACAAAACATTACTCATCAAGAAATATAAAAATATAAACAAAGATTACTTATCAATAAATTACTCACCAATGTAACTCCTTCTGTGGTCGTAACAATCCAAGAAGTGTCGGCCTCTGGGATGCCAGACATGTCAGCCTCTGTATGTGGCATGGTGAGTAAGGCAGACATGTCGGGCTCTATTTGTGGGATGTCGACCTCTATAGGTTCGATGTCAATTTGTGATGTCATGGTGGTATCGCGCTATACAGGGGGGGTAGGTGAAGTGGTGGTATCGGGATGTAGAAGGGGGATGGGAGTGTCAGAGACAGTCGCATTATTGGTATCGGGATCCCGAGATGGGATAGGTGAACTGGTCATCTTCTCATTCACCGTGGAACCCTTCAATTAGTAAAGTAAAATGATGAGTTCACGAACACGTAAAAACTAAACACATAAAGACATAAAATGATAGTAAATGCAAACCTTGCACATAGACTGCAACAATGATAGGATGGCCGACAATTGCCCTTTCATGTCCGTCATGTTTTCCTCCATACTGGATACACGACTATCTAAACCCGATATACGGCCATCCAACCTCGATAGTGAGTTGTCAATGGTCCACAGGTATGAAAAAATAGACTCATCGGGATTGGCTCCCTCTCTGCGGCGAGCAGTATACTCAGGACACTCCTCATCCACAAGTCGCTCTCTACGGGAGTCCACAAGATAGACATCAAGTTGGTTCAACTCGTCCTCCTCGCATACGTCCCCCATCACATCATGAAACATATCATCACTAGGTGTGTATGTACCTCCTTCCACCCTTCCATATTCAGCATCTTCGTGCTCACAATGCTCAAGTTCATCTCCTCCAACAACTTCATCATTGTCATCTCCACGATGATCATCACCGTCACTTTCACTTTCAGGACTACCCCCATCACGACCTATTGCCACTTTCAGAACTATCACTATCCGCACCTAGCTCAAATTTAAAATATATTAAGAACAGTAGTAATGTTAAATCAAACAACACGATTATTATGTTAAGCAAATTTACCTGGAACGCTTGTGGAAATCCACGTAAAGAGTACTTCACAATGTAGTTTTTATTTCCTTTGACCCTCGTCTTGTGTATTATCATTCAACGTAGTCTTTAGGGCATCCAATGTCCTCCCCCAAATAATGGTACCCCAATCAAGACTGTTGTAGTACTCTAAGTTTTGAACGTCCTTGAAACGTTTCAGGTCCACTGCATTTTTCTGTTTGTTTTTCCCCATCATTGCGACCTCAGTATAGTAAACTAGGTTGATCTTCACAGCATCATCATCATTTTCAAACTCCAAGTCCTTGTATTTTTCTTCAAGTTGACGGAGATGTAAAGTGTCCTTCTTCACTTGATTACCAAAATACTTGATAGCAAGTTCATATGAGGACTACTGGTTCTGATCAACTCGTGTTGGTGATTACCACAAACCAGTCATCAATAAAAAGTCATCCTTCGAAAAAGTGACAACCTTTCCACAAACATAGAATGACATTGAGTCTGATCTCGTCCTCTTCACTTCTCTCAGCAACATGTGATGGATAATTGGGCTATTAAACACCATGTCAACGTCTACAAATCGCCCAAAAACTGTTCTCTTGAACATGTCCAACTGCCTTGGCGTAAGCTTCTCTTTCACAATCTTGTTTGCATTAGCAATGTGGGCCAAGCTAGTTACTTAACCGAGAAATCGGTCGGCTTCGGGTATTCTAAAACATGTTGCCATCTTAAATCACTCCGGCATGAAATAAAGATTCAATCAGTAAACTCCTTCAGGAAAAAAAATGTAAAACAACATTGTGTTTAAATCTTGTTGGATTTGCTCTCGCTAGACTCACTCTCTCTGGTATCGCTCTCTCTAGTATCGCTCTCACTTATCTCGCTCACATTCGCTCTCTCTGGTGTCGCTCTAACCGATTTCACTCTCACTTATCTCGCTCAACAACCTTTTTTCTACTTCGTCTTCAACCACAAAACACATCGAAAACCAAAAGAACAAACAAAAAAACCATATCAGTGTATTTCTAAACCCAGAACGACCCACAAAGCCCCATTACCGATCAGTGTAAGACATTTTCAGGCATATATAGAAAGATTTACCGATCAAATTCGATTTTTCGTTGGTAGTAGAATCGTTTGCAAGCCGAAATGATGGGTTCTAAAGAGTTTTTTAGTTTATGAGCGATACGAAGTCGTTAGCCTTGGAAAATTTGAATGAAGAGTTTTTAGTTTTTGTGGGTTCTCAATAAGTAAGAAAACGAAGAAGTAAGGGCAATTTATGTAATTTGGTATGTCGATGATGTCAGCAGATGGTCAATTGACATTATTTTTTAAAAATAGGTCATTTGATATTTTGGACCCAAAAATTGGGTCATCCGTACAAATTTCCCCTTTCTCAGCTCTCAACTCTATATCTACCCATTCTTTTCGCCGGCAACCACCCATCAAACACAAAGGTGAGCGGCGGTGGACGACCCACTTTGAAAGTCGTGATGTAGGAGGCCTTTAAAAATGGCAGTAACACCCGCGGCCAAAAAAAGCAGAGGAGGACAACAGCACCACCCTTTCCGACGACCTCTACCAGACGGCGGCGATGATGTAGGTAATGACATTAATTGGTCATTCCCATTCGTTTTAGCGATATAAAAGAGAAAATGATTGAGGAATTATAAACAAAGATCGGTCGTTCCCGCTCGGTGTCGCTCATTGAAGTAGCGAATATTGATAGTCAAACAATCTCCATGGCATTCAAACAAGCCTCTAATATCGCAATCTCTATACAGTCCATGATGACCATATACACTGGCGTTCAGACAGGCCATGGAAGCTATTTCTTTGGATGCAGAAATAACAAGAATGGTAATACAAAAGAGATTACTTTTAGACTACCGACTTAAAAGCTCTGATTCAAGATTGAACTCCATTCTTCTTTATCAAATGAAGCCATTGGAAGGCTGGGGAGCTATGGAAAGCAAAGAAGATGATAAAAAAAGGCAAAAAAAAAATGAGATGGAAGAGAGTTGAACACCAAGATGATGAAAACGATGTGTGTTGCCCAGTATACATAGCTAAATTATTTTGGGATTCTCTCATAATCTGTTGAAATTTCATAAGATTGTGTTATTTAAACTGAATTCAAAATGTCTGGTGGTTGGTTTGGATTCTGATTTTTAGCTAAAATTGGTTGAGATGAAAAGAAAATCCTATGGATTGTCTGCCCAAATTCATATCTTGAAAAGAGATATTTGACTGAATAAATTCTTGTATTTAACTTGAGATTTAAAAAGGAAATTTATAGAAAGAACGATAACTTAATTATAGCCAGATAACTTAATTATAGCCTAAACACATAAATCAAGGCCTAAATATCTCAACACCCTCCTTCAAACTCAAGGTGATAGAAACAACTTGAGTTTGTAAGTGGATAAACTGAAACAACTGGATATCAACACCCTTCTTCAAACTCAAGGTGATAGAAACAACTTGAGTTTGTAAGTGGATAAACTGAAACAACTGTATTATAGAAACTGAAGAAGCAATTCTAAATCAAAACACGATAGATTTGGGCAAGAAGCAGAAACCCATGAAGAATGAGAACACATAGAACTTCTAGGCTTGAAACAGGAACTCACGAACAGTTGGTAAAAGAGACTTTCATAAAGATCTAAAACAAAATCTACGAACTTCTGAGATGAAAACAGAGATCTACGAATGCTATATTCAACAACGGAACATAATAGAGTTGAAACCCATTAACAAAGAAAAAACAAAACTAGGCTTGACTGAACCAAACCAAAACTAGGCTTGTCAGAAGCAAAGCATCGAGTGGGTTTGGGTTTTATTTTGCGGTAGATCTGAGAGAGCATCGAGTAGGGGGAGCATCGAGTGGGGGAGCATCGAGTGGGTGAGCATCAAGTGAGTGAGCATTGAGTAAGAGAGCATCAAGTGAGTGAGCATTGAGTAGGTGAGCATCAAGTGGGGGATCGAGGATCGAGTTCTGGACCGGATCGAGTTCAACATAGTGGGGATCATCGAGTGGGTTTTGTTTTGTGGCAGATCTAGGCGAGCATCAAGTGGGGAGATCTGAGATGCAGAAGAGAGGTTGGGCAACGACAGATTTGAGTAGATGTGAAGCGAATCGGAGATGGATTAGTGCGTAGATCTACTTCCGTTCATCAGTTGTTGACGAAGGCAGAGATACCACAACTGAAGAATAGAAAACTTTAGAGATTAGGCTCTAATACCATGTGGAAACTAATATTCGACTGAATAATTTCTTGTATTTAACTTGAGATTTACATAGGGAATTTATGGAAATGATGATAACCTAATTATAGCCCGAAACCCAATTATAGCCTAAATACATAAATTAAGACCTAAATATCTCAACACATATCAAAGGGGGATTGTTGTTCAGTTCAAAATTCAATTGAATCCAAATCCAACATCTTTGTAGTATTCAAGATCTATATTCACCTAAAAAGGCCGGAGTAAAATCCAAATTTATCTGATCCTTAAGTCTAAATTTCAGGTAAAATCCAAATTCATCCAAATTTCATATGAAAATTCGATTAATATTGGAATTGCATTAAAATTTGGAGTCATTCTTCTTATCCAAACCAAATTTTGGACTTCAATTTCTCTTCAAATCATAAAAATTGGGCATATTCCCAATTTTGGTCTCAATCCAAAATTCATTTGCGATTAAATTGTACCCCAAATTCTTTTCCGAAGTCAAGAAAAATATTTTGGGGTGGAATTATCATCAAAATTTCATGTAAAATTTAAATTAAATCAAAGCTAATTTTGAGGAGGTGCTTTCATTTTAACTCAAAAATTTGAGTATATTCCTAAGTGGGAGTTTAATCCAAATCCAAGCCAGAATTTTTTATTGAATAAAAATTATATTCGAAATCAAATCCCTCTCAAATCAAAGTTTAGAATACTCCAAATTTTATGACAAATCAAAATTGGAATACAATTAAAACCATACTCCAAATTCAAGCCAAGATTTGAGATTCCTTCAAATTTTACCCCAATATCAAAACTTGAGCATAATTTAAGTGTTGCCTCGAATCAAAATATGGATGCACTCCAAAGGTTCATCAAATCAAAGTAGAAATACAGAGAAAAACAAAGTCAATTTTTATTTCAATTTCACATGAAAATTGAGTATATTCCAAATTAAAAAAAAAAAAAAAAATCGCTAGAATTTGAGATACTACTCAAAATTTAATTTGCAATTAAGGTGGAGCATAAATTCTACTTTAGTTCAAATTAAAATCTACCCCCAAATACAAAAGTCAATCTTGACTAAAGTTCATCTTTTATATACTTGACATAAAATGTGTCAAGCCAAAAAAATTCAAGTTAAAATTTTGAGCTAAATTCTCATATTTTGATCAAGATGATGCAATAAAAGGAGTCAAAATCACACTTTGATTTCAAATTATATCTTTTTCGAGATTTACCCACCGTATAGATGTAGGGTTGGCAAAAATCCCTACGAGGACAAGTCCCTGCCCCGATCGGGGCGGGAAATCCCTGATTTGATCGAGGATGGGGTCAAACCGGGGATCCTAATTAAGCTGTCTCTTATACACATCTAGATGTGTATAAGAGACAGGACCCGATCCCTGAACGATGATTCCCCAACCCCGACTCCCCAAAACGGGGAATTGGGCGGGGACAGGGATTATAAATCCCCACGGGGACAAGGACGGGGAATGCATCCCCAGTTCGCCCGCCCCCGCTCCGTTGCCTACCCTATATATACGTGCATAAATCTTGCAAAGGGACATTTGTTGAATGAGAAATTTTGGCTAATTACAAGTTTCCACGTCATCTCAACGAAAGCCTAAGCCCATTGTGGAAATTACAGATTGGATGAGACCGAACAATTAAAATCGTGAGTCCAAGGTCCAACCCAATTCAAGGCCATGGTGGAAATTTAGGCCAAAGAAAAGACTGGACTTAAGCCCAACTTTAGCCTAGGACCAATCCCAATCTTTGGGCCCAAGCCATATAAGGCCACTGGGAAACTTCTATAAATAGAGGTCTTGCCTCTTCAGTTGAGGAGGAAGTTGGAAGAATTGAAGGTTAAAGCTCTCTGAAGTTCTGAAAATTGAAGCTCTAAAGATCTGAAGAATATAACTTTTCTCAAGTTCTGAACACTGAAGCTCTCAAGCTCTCAAGTTCTGAAGATCAAAGCTCTAAATCTCTGAATATATGAAGAATACAACTCTCCTAGAGTTTTAAGGTCGATCATCCAAGAAGATCAATAAGCCCAAAGGTCGATCCTCCAATAGGCCAATCATCCAAGAAGATCAACAAGCTTAAAGATCAATCATCTAAGAAGATCAACAAACTCGAAGGCCGATCCTTCAAGAAGATCATCAAGCCCAAAGGTCGATCCTCCAAAAATCAACTGTCTAAAAGTCGATCCTCCAAAAAGATCAATAAACCAAAAGGCCGATCATCTAGCAAGATCAACAAGTTGAAAGATTAAAGTTATTTTCTTAGAGAAAGCAATAGAGTATTACGTAATTAGAGAATGTACTCATTATATTGAAAAAATATATAAAGTTCAAATTCCATGAATTAAATTTTTTCGAAAATCTTGTTGAACACACCCAGCTCTTATATTTGATATATTCTACATTTGGAATATCATGCTTATAAAATCAAACACATACGCTTTACTTGTTGTTAAATATACTATTTGATATATCAAATTTAAAGTAAACAAAACAATTAAAACTTAGATTTAAATATAAACTTGATATATTAGTTATGCATTGGGTGTACTAGAAAAATTAAAAGGATATTGTCCTTTTAGAAACTATTTAGGAAAATATTGTTGTTTTCAAACTATTTGTAAAAATATTGTTGTTGTCTTTTTTTTTTAAATAAGTCGAGGGTTGAAAATTCGACCTAGATGGGTTGAATTTTGAACCCTCGACTTTCTCCATTTACATTTGCACGTCGAACTTTGAACCCTCGACCTTGCCCTAACATTATTATGGATCTATTTAATTATTATTCTGGAGACCTTCCTCATAATTATTTGATGTGGAGAGAACGAAAGACCTTCCTCATAACACTTATAATTATTCGACGTGTTAAAAATAATTTTGTATTGGGACAGAACGAAAGAGGGAAGAGTAAGAGAGAGAGTGAGATTATGAGAGAGAGTGAGATTTGAGATAGCGAGATTTTGAGAGAGAGCGAGATTTGAGAGAGAGGGAGCGAGAGAGAGCGAGAGTTTGAGAAAGCGAGATTTTGAGAGCGAGAGCGAGATCGAGATTTTGAGCGAGAGCGAGATATTCATACAAATTCTCTTTTTTTTCTTTTTTTATTTATTACACATTCCTTTCTTCCTTTCTTTTTTCTTTTTTTTTTTAATTTTCCATTTTATAAAAAAAAATTCTAAAAATAATTTATTATTATTTATAATTTAAAAAAAAAAGAAAAAAAAAACTCCATCAAAATCTTGGTACGAAATGTACAAAAGGAATCCAAGATCATTATTGTAAAATCTTTTAAACTATTGACCTCACTACTGTGATTAAAATTTCTGTTCTTTATATTAATAATACAGTCTTATTTATAGACTTGCATGTGAAGGTTTTGAGTGTTGATTTGATTTACTATGTCCCCAAATTATTATCTAAAATATGTAAATTTGAATATTGAAGTTTTTTTATCTAACTTTTTAGATTTAGACTATCTGATGTTATTATTTATGTCAGTGACATTTAAAAG